>NW_026917196.1:0-25000 GCF_035046485.1 Aedes albopictus
CAAAGTTGTCTATCGAATAATTACACCTTTATCTAGAATCTTTCTAACTTCATGTAGAATAGCCTGATCTTTTCCAAATTTGGACCACTGATACACTACTAGTTGATGAACTTACAGTTAAAATTAGAAAATATTTAATGCCCTTTTCGAAAAGTTATAGCTAGGTGAAATTTTTTTGAAAAGAGAAAATTTTACCTGTCCCAGTTATTTTGAGTATCCCCTGTAGTATTCAATGTCAATATCACATTGAATAATTCAAAATTAATTTGTTGCATGGGCACACTGACTGTAGTGAAAGATAATAAAATAGTATCAAAATCTAGAACTCGCAACAAGAGGAATAGTTGCAATGTTCGTTATAGATCGACAGTATTAGCAGTCAAATGCTTGTCTTCGTTAAAATACTATTATTCCAAACTGCCTACGACAGGCGACACTGTTGAAATTAAATCAAATACAGCTCAATATCACAGTGTGTAAACCAGAGAGTAAAAAAATCGAAGATTGAAAATGAAGATTGACATTCTCATTTTTTCATTCGTGTTTGGCCACATTCATTGTCAGCTCAATTCAATTCTCTGTCACGAATATTTTTTGGCACGTCATAAAATGTCCAACTTCTATTAACAGACTCTCAATCCAACTTAATGGACAAATAGAGAAGATAATATTCTAATTAACTACTATATACAAGTTTTGAGGTAATTGAAAGTATAATCGAGAGTTACGGTCCAGTTATATTTCTCAGTGAAAATTGTCAGTGACAGAAAAAATGGATGAATAGGTGAAAAAAACCATTCATCAAAATTAATTTTATTTTGATCCCTCGGTTGAGAATTTTCGAAATTCACGTTGAATTTCATTCATTGAAAATGAAAATTTTAAACTCTGGGGTAAACAAGATGACATAAAGGTGATACATTATTTTAATAGCTGGCAACACTGAAAAATTAGAAGCAAATACAGCTCAGTCAATAATGATTGGCACAGTCATAGTGTGCCTCAAGCCAAATCCATTATTAAACAGTGTTACACAAAACATGTTTACTTGTTGACAACAATGACTTGTACAGTAAAAAACCGTCTGTTTCCTAGATAGCAGGAGAGAAAGGCGACTCAAATATTCAAGAAAGTTGTAGGGTGGGTCAAGAACTTTTTTTATTGACAATAGATTGTGAGATAAACAATAATTTGAATGCTGGCAACACTGATGTCACGAATCAAATGGGGACCCTTATTTCGTATATGAAATAAGCAATTCGTACGTTAAGCAATGTTGTAGGGCGCTTCTAATGCCATCAATCAGTTTACATTATGGCACAAAATAAATACGATAATTAGCAACACTGACACATCGGAATCAAGTTCAGCTCAATATCACACATTCGTAGTGCTATTAAAATTGTACTGCGATTCATCTGTAATTCATGATTTAATATTCGAATTCAAGGAGAAATTCTGGAGTTTTTCATTGAAGGAGTTTACGAAGGAATTTTAGAACCTTGGAAAAATTTGTTTAGAAGTTTTTGGAGGAATTCCTAAAGCAGAGTTTTCAGGAATTCTGAATGGATTGTTTTTTTTTATGTTTTAATGAATTTTCAAAACAGTCATGTCCTTGTTCATGAAATGATTTCCGAATGAATATTTGGAAACAAATCCTGAAAGAACCTTAAAAAGATTTCTGTAAGAATGCTTCAAGAAATTTCTGAATAAATAAGCAATTTATGAAGGAATTCTAGAAGAATATCCCATACCGTCGTTGGGGTGACAATGGGTCTGGGGGTGAGATTGGGTCAAAACGGAGAAACATAAAATTTGAAATAGCTCAATAACTATCGCTAATTTATATTGAAAACTTTATATTATTTCAAAGGGGAGATGTTTTAACACGTCATGATGCAGAATAAGATGTTTTGCAAAAATTGTTTTTTGATAAATTTGTGGCTAAACTTGTATGATAAAACTACTAGTAAATCGCTCTGAAAAAAATTCTCCTTCGTAATGTTTAACACAAGTACCTAACCATAAATTTTCTCATAAGTGGTTAGCTGTAGGTATTTTTGGTTGATGTAATGAAAAAAGCGGGCTGTCATTGCTCTTTTTATTTAAAAACTTAATATTTTCGACCCTATGTCTAAATATTAAGAATGGGGGTGAGATTGGGTCAAGCAAGATATCGAGTGCACATAACCTTAACTAAAAATTCAACTTGTTATCCAGTCCCCAATTGACGTAAGAGTGGTGCCATGTTTACTGTATTTTCACTAAAGCACGCTTTCTTTCAAAAATATGTCGAGAAGCTCAAACGAGTGTGTTAATACGTTTAGTGCCTAAAATCATTTATAACAATACACCCATGCGTGTGGACAGTTCCTCTAATCATCAGCTAATCTTTAGTATACTGCAATATCGTAAGCTCACAAAATAAACTTAACATAATATTTGAACGACTCTCTATCTTGAGATGGAGTGATTTGCTTTAGCAATATAGAGGCTAATGATCATGTACATAAGAGTTTATTACGGAGGGTTTGGTTAAACATTTCTTATGCAGTATACACAAACTAGCACGTTTTTTTTACAATCAATCTTTCATTCTTTCTTCGCCCCTTCCTTATTGTAATCTCCCCTCTCCTAATGGAGGTTGAAACTCTTAATGAGGATGATTATGATGGCTAAAAATGGTGATACCGTATACAAACGTTATTTTATTAAATTTCAACCATTTTTTCGGTTGTATTAGCCCTTTTAGGTGGATTAATTCTCTTTTAAAATTACCTAAGCTTTTATTCGTCATGATAACATTGTGTTTTAAGTAGGTTTACTATATATGATCAATAAAATTAATTTATATTCTTAGATAGGTGATTTCGAATACTTTGACCCATTCTCACCCCCTCTAAGGGGTGAGATTGGGTCAATTTTCACTCATTTGTAGTTTACTAAGCAGTTCATATAACGTGATACTTTCTTGTTAAACTATCATTACCACATAGAAGAGTATACATACCAAATAAAAAGTTATTCCGACTTCAATTGCATTTGTTATTTTACAAACAATCTTTGAATATCCTTTTTTGACCCATTCTCACCCCCAACAACGGTAAATCAACCTTTAGGAGGTTTCATAAAGGATAGAATCATAAATATTCCTTGGAGAAATACCTGAAGGAATCTATGTAGGAATTTATAAAATAATAATAATAGAAAAAAATTCGAAATGAGTATTTGAAGTTATTTTTAAAGGAACTCGTGCATGAGTTCCTGAATGAACTCCCCAAGGAGTCATTGGAGGAATTTATAAAGGAAACCTTGAGAGAATTCTTGAAGGAATCCAAGAAGGAATTACTGAAATGTGGCTTTGAGGAATTCCCGAAAGAATCCTTGATATAATTCCAGCAGAAATCCCTGGAGGAATTCGTGAGTGAAGTATTGGAAGAGTTTCTGAATTAAAACTTGAAGGAATTACTTTTCCAAAACTTAAAGAAACTTTAAAAGATATATTTACAGGTCTTAAGGTATCTCTGGAAAAGGAATGAAAAGAAACCATGAGAATATTTCCCCTAAGATTACTTGGAAGATGCAATTCATTCAGGAATTCCTTGGAGGAACTTTTGCAGAAATACTTTGAGAAACTTTCGAGATATTATTGGAGCAATCCTTACAGAAATTTTGAAAGCAATTTTAAGAAAAAAAAACTTGTTTAAATACTTCAAAATCTATTTCAAATGATCTATAGAAGTATACATTAAGTATATTTGAATAAATTACTGGATGAAATTTCTGAAGACATTCCAGAAGTAATAGTTACAAATTCTCGGTAATAAATCCTTGGAATTCTATGAGGGATTCTTGATGGATTAGTTGAAGAGATTTTTTAAGAATTCCTTAGAGAAATTCTGAAAGGAATCTCCAGATGAATTCTAAAAAGAATCTTGGAAGAAAACTATGTTGAATTCCTTGAAAGAATCTAAGGACGAGTTTCTGGAAAAATCATTGGAGGAATTCTTTAAAACACCATTCAGGGACTTCTTCAAAAAACATTATCAAGTTGAGAAATCCTTAGAGGAATTACTAAAGGAATCTCTAGAAGAATTCTAAAAAAATCTTTGTTGGCCTTTCTTGAAGGAATTTAAATAGAAGAAAATTATGTTGAATTCCTTGAAGGAGTCAAAAATCCTTGGAGCAATTCTTAAAGTAAATCATTGAAAGAACTCTATAAAAAAATCATCATCAAATTGAGGAATCCTTGAAGGAATTCCTAAGAGTCCTTGGAGGAATTTCTGAAAGAGATCTTCAAGAAACTCTTGGAGATGATTTTGCAAGAAATCTTCCCTGGAGAAATCCCTGGAGGAACACGTGAGTGAAGTTTTGGAATAGTTTCTGAATTGAAACTTGAAGGAATTACTTTTGCAAAGCTCGATGAAACTTTTAAAGAAATATTTGCAGGAATCTCTTAAGGTATCTTTGGAGGAGGAATTAAAAGAAATCATGAGAATATTCCCCCTAAGGTTACTTGTAAGATGCAATTCATTCAGGAATTCCTTGGAAGAACTTCTGCAGTAATACTTTGAGAAACTTACGAGATATTATTGCAGCAATCCTTACAGAAATTTTGAAAGCAATTTTAAGAAAAAAAAAACTTGATGAAATACTTCAAAAGCTTTTTCAAATGATCTATAAAAGTATACGTAAAGTATCTTTGAATGAATCACTCGAAGAAATTTCTGAAGATATTCCAGAAGGAATAGTTACAAATCCTCAGTAATAAATCCTTGGAATTCTATGAGGGATTCCTGATGGATTAGTTAAAGGGATTTTTTAAGAATTCCTTAGAGAAATCCTGAAAGGAATCTGCAGAGGAATTCTAAAAAGAGTCTTGGGAGAAAACTGTTGAATTCCTTAAAATAATCTAGGGATGAGTTTTTGGAAAAATCATTGGGGGAATTCTTTAAAAAAATCCTTAAAGGAATTCCTGAAGGAAGCTCTAGAATAACTCTAAAAAAAATCTTTGTTGGCCTTTCTTGAAGGAATTTAGAAGAAAATTAAATTGAATTCCTTAAAGGAGCGAATTCTTGGAAAAAATCCTTGGAGGAATTCTTGAAGCAAATCATTGAAAGAATTCTATAAAAAAAATCATCGTCAAATTGAGGAATCCTTGAAGGAATTCCTAAGAGGCCTTGGAGGAATTTCTGAAAAAGTTCTTCAAGAAGCTCTTGGAGATGATTTTGAAAGAAATCTTGAAGGCTTAAGGCGAAACTGGATGTATTCTCTCATTTTTTTGTTTTTGATTGTTTTATTAAATATCGGTGCAACCTAGTGGAGCGGACCTGGTGTGATGGTTAGAATACTTGACTATCACGCCGAAGACCTGGGAAGTAAAGCGTGGGTCCCGAAATAAACTAGCCTAGGGCTAAAAATCTCGTTAATACAGATAAAAAAAAAATATCGGCGCAATATTAAAAAATCTGATTTTTTTTCGTGATGGAAAATGTTTTGCGTTTGTTTTTTCAAAAACTTTTTTTTGAAATTTCGTTCAAAAATGGTTTTTATAAAAACGAAAAACATTTTCCACGACGAACACAAAAATCAGAAGATACAGAACAGGAAACAGAATTTGAAAATATTGCTTCGTTAAAAATCACAAATCCAAAAAATGAGGTCATACATTAAGTTTTACATTAAAGGATTTTTTTAATAATGCTCAAAGGAGTTCTGGAAGGAATTCGTGAAGCAACCTTTGGAAAGATTCCCGAATGGAATGCCTTGGAGAATTATTCGGAAGAACACGTGAAGAAATTTCCGAAGAATTTTTTGCAGAAATCTCTGATATAATCCTTATAGCAATTTATGAAGGAATTTACGAAAAAGTCTTCGGAACATTTTATTAGATCAAGGACTTTCTGAATGAGTTTATGGATGACTTCATGAAGACATCCTTGACGAACTTCCAAAAGGAGCTCTTGTAGATTTTTTTTCAAAAATCTTTGGAGAAATTGCTGAGGAATTTCAAGCGTAATTGCTGGAGGAAATCTATTGGGGCTTTTGGAGAATTACTTGAATATTCTCCTGGAGGAGGAGTCGCAGGGAATTCTCTCGAAGAGATTCCTGCTAGAATCCCAAGTGAAATTCGTTCAAAACTATAACTTAGCATGTTAGGGTAAAAACACTAGACTTCGCCCCCTAAAATTCTGCACTCATCTTCGCCACTTCATACATAAAAAATGACATTTGTATGGAGGGGGCGAAGACTAGAGCAGTGGCGAAGTCTAGTGCTTTTACTACATTTTTATAATGTAGTAATATCATGAATTTGATGTTAACTAAATAAATGAATGAATGTAGATATAAAGATGTTCAACATACGTTTAAATTTATTACAACTGATCTGTCATCCATGTGATCTGCTTATTATTTTGATATAAAAACATTTTTCCGACGAATTCTGTCAAATATATCTAAATGTAATCGTCTATCAACTGTTGATATAATTATGTTATATATTTGTTATGCGGGAAATGTCGGCCAACGTGGAGATCGTTTGTTTTTCATCTATACTCTGGATTAGAAGCCAGCATTATTGCATTTCGAATATTTGCCAACACATTTTGTTGGTGTTTTCTTCAGGAATCTCTACGGGAGTTTCTGGAAGTTAGGACCCTAAAAGGACGTTCCAGAAGTTATTTAGAATATATCTAAAAATTGTTCTAAGATCTGCCTAAAACTCATCAGTTAATTATAATTAAAAATATATGGATATTAAGTATAATTATATACTCGGATTATATGAGTTCAAACTTATCTATATTTTATCATAACTGAGCAGTGTTGCCAACTGTTGATAATATACACAACTAAAATGGACACTCGATGGTCAGTAGGTCGGTTCCGAGGCACGTTCTCCATTTGTGGAATTTGTGCTATCAATACTTGATGGTATTTGGTGCTCATAATAACTTGAACCTTAATATTCAGGATTCAGCAGTGTTGCCAGAAACTCTGTTGACTATGTACCGCTAACTGAAAAGCTGAGTGGGACTCATTTTTTATATAATTACGGGCTCTACATCATACTTCATTTCGTCTTTGAGCAGTGTTGCTACTTATAACAAATTCTCATCCCTCGGTTAACTCTTAAAGGGCGTATGGGTAATAGTATGGGACAAACATCAAATTCTCGCTCCAGTCGACTTTTTTGATTCCATTTAGGTCCCATATGAACTGTGCAAAATTTCAACGCAATCGGTGAAACTATAATTTAGCGCAAGCGGTTCAAAGTTTTCATATGATTTACTATGGGAAAAGTTACACTTTCAGATAAAAAATCCCAGATGTCGCCCCTTGTCTCCTTAATTCAAATCGATCAATGCTTCTTGTAGAAAAATCATTTATGAAACTTTCCTTCGAAGACCGCAAAACAATCGGATGCTTGTGGAAAAAGTTATTGATTTATTACCGATTAGTCATCCAACGAACGGCTTTTTGTTTTGTTTTATCAGCAGCACTGTAACTGCTGCCTTGGCTGCTGCTGTTTCTGGGGGTGGTGATGCCTCCCACCACCCCATGCAACAACGGCAGCAGCAGTGCTGCTGATAAAACAAAACAAAAAGTCGTTCGTTGGATCACTAATCGGTAATAAATCAATAACTTTTTCCACAAGCATCGAATCGTTTTGTGGTCTTCGAAGAAAAGTTTCATAAATGATTTTTCTACAAGAAGCGTTGATCGATTTGAATTAAGAAGGCAAAGGGCGTCCTCTGGGATTTTTTGTTTGAAAGTGTAACTTTTCCCATAGTAAATCCTATGCAAACTTTGAACCGCTTGCGCTAAATTATAGTTTCTCCGATTGCGCTGAAATTTTGTACAGTTCATATGGGACCTAAATGGGATCTAAAAACTCGACTGGAGCGAGGATTTATTTTTCCCATACAAGCGTGTCCCATACTAATGGGTAAGTATGACCCAAACGGGCACGCTATACGTAAACAACGTTCCGTAAAATCCTAGGGCTATATATTTCCTCTTCAAATATCGCTAATTGGACGACTGTGCCGCATAAATTGTGACTGTTTTATTGAGTAGGACACGATTTTCCACCGAATTTTCACTCTTTCGTTTTACCTCTCTTGCAGAATGCCCACATGACTGTGATAGAAGCGCTGATGGTGTTGTACGCTAAAGAAGTGGCTTCCAGTGGACGAATTTCCAGTGCATTAGAAAGGTAAGTGTACGGTTTTCGCGTCTATACCAAATCAAGCTGATGATGATGACGAGATGGACGAGCCGACTTAGACCGAGAGGCGTGTGTGGTGTGGGAGCACCCCCACACAACTTCCTTCTACGGGCGGCGGCGCGAAGATTTTATGACGAGATATTGAAATAACAAATGAAATCGACGGAACGAAATTTATTGAGCAAATATTGATCCGTGCCGGCCTTACTTTTGCGGCTTGCAATCATCATGCTTTAACGTTCGTTACAGAGAGGTTATGTTAGTGTGTGGGATGAGCCCCGAGGCACACGGGTTGCGTTTGTTGTGGAGCCTGGCAAATCGATGTGCAATGCAGTGCGGATTTTTCGATAACAGGTTTCGATTCGCATTATTGTGGTGGTTTTGGGAATGGTGTGCGCGCGGTGGGCGCGCCAATTATCGCTGTTTTGCAACCGATGATGATGTTGGAAATGGTGCAATTTTTGAATTATCTAATCAATATTTTTGTTTTTGAAGCAGATGAATGATGGGGGTAGGTCACCATTGATATAGAATTTTTATGATAGGCTTTTCTCGGTCTGTCATTATCCATCATTATAGCTTCAAAGATCACAACAACTTCTCTGTGTTGCAATGTTTTGTATTGAATGTAATATGATTTGGCTTCGTATCCGCTGCCTTTCCATTTTAATTTCTTAATTCTGGAAACATCCCCTGGTGCGTGTCCATGCAACGCACTTTATGTTGGAGGCGGATACGCCAGTAACGGGCAAGTATGCTTATCACAACAGAAATCACAATTCCTAAAGCAATTCCAGGAGAAATACATAGACGATTTCTAGATTTTTTTTCAAAGGAATCTCTGTGGTGGAACCTCTAAAAACCAGGGAAATCCTTGGTGAAATTCTTAGTGAAATTTCTGGGGAGAATCCCTGGAAGAGTTCCTGGGAAAATTACACGAAAAACTTAGGACGAAACTATAGCGATTCCAGAAGAAATCCCGTAAGTAATTTCTATAAAAACCTTAAGATGAAACATCAGTGAATACAACTGCCACAATGGCCGCCTTGAATCCGTACTCACGTTTTCAAATGCTCTAATCTTGAAAATTTGTGAGCTAAGGGAGCGTCCACCCGAGTAGAAGAAAATATCAACAGTATAATAAAATATGTTATTTTGGCATAATTGTATAATAAAATCAGTAATTTTTAAGTTATTAAAATATCTCATTATGTGATAACCTTGTCTGTCATAAGCGGCAAAATAACAAAAATCATAACAAAAAAATGTTCCTGGAAGACCAATTTAATAACGTGATTTGTTAGATTCAATAACAACTTAATAACAATGAATCTTGCAGTGAATTTGAAAACTTGTTATTGTTGTGTTACAGTTTATCACATATTTGTACATTTTCAAAAGTAGAATAATAACAAAACTTGGTCTACTACAAAGTATATTATTGAAATGTTATTTAGTGTATGGATCTCAATAACTTGATCATAACGAAACAAGTTTGCCCAACAAAACAAGTTATAAAAAAGTAATACTTTGATAAATTAATAACAACAAATTATGATATAAAAACAGGCTATGTGATTCTGTTGTTATGAATTTGATATTCTCCTTTGCTCGGGCATAAATGACGTAGCATTTTTAGGCAGATTTTTTACTTTCCCTCCTCCTCGAATATTCCCATACCTAATACATGACTCGTTACACAATACCAGACTCCCCCCTCCCCCCTAAAATGCTACGTTATTTATGTACGCTCCCTAATGCGTCTGATTAGGATAATCTGCCTCTTTCTGCAACTGCAAGTGAACAAAGCTAGAACAAACCAAATGCTGCTTGGATCGATGCTTCGTTCGTCAAATGTGTGCCTCTAAAGTTTGTATGCAAAATTGTAAATGGATTTCTTGATGTTTCTTCTTGAGTAATTTCTGAAATCATTAGAGGAATTCCTATGGAAATATCTTAAGGAATTCCTGTTAGGATTTCAGATATAATTCCTGGTGAAATCCACGGTTGTTTGGTAAGCAAGGTTAAGGGAAACCAACTGGAGCAATTCCTTCAGGAATTCCAGCAGAAATGGCTTGAGGAACTCTAGCATGAATTCCAGGAGAATTCACAGAAAGAATTTTTTTTCTTAATCTCTACAGGAATTGCGGAAGAAATCGCAATGGAAATGTCTGAAGTGATACCAAGGGATATTTCTGTAGAAATATCCAGAGGATATTTTGGAGTAATCCCCAGAGAAGTCTTAGAGACACAATTGAAAGCAATCGTAGAGATTTGTTTTAAGAAATCCCTAAAGGGACCCCGATGAAATCCCTAGTTGAATTTCTGGAGGAACGCTACAGAAATTCCTGATAATATCCTAAGAAGAATTCATGAAAAAGCCATAGGAAAATCTCTAGATTAACTCTTTGATAAATCCACGGAGTAATTCTGGGAGAAATTATTACACAAAAAAAACCTTACAAAAACTAGAGAAGTTGTTGTTGAAATTCCTGAAAAAGTCCTGCAGGAATATAAGCAAGGATCTCAGCAGGAGTTTCTGAAGCAAAAACTTCTGGAGGTACACAGTTGGTATCGCTGAAAGAATTATCATAGACATCCCCGGAAATTTTCCTGGAGGAATCCCAGCATAAATTCCAGGAGGAATCGCTGCAAGAATTTCAGGAGGAATCCCACCACAAATTCTTGAACGGTTTCAAATGAGAATCTTGTAGGAATCCCAAGAAGAATTTATGATGGAATCTAAAAAAAACCTCTGGAAGAATTCCAGAAGAAAATTTTGGAGAAATCCCTGAAAAAATCACGGAAGCATTTCTTGAAGCAAACCCAGCAGGAAGTCGACACAGTATAAATTCCTGGAGCGATCTCTGGAGGCATCTCTGGAAAACCAAACCTTTGTTTTATTTTTCAATATTAAGACGCGATGCAGTTAAAGAAGCGATTTCTACCCTATCGTCACCTGTTTGGGGATGTCTTACTTATAATTACATCAACAGGCTAAAAGATTGGATAGGGTTAGGTGTCAAAGTAGCAAAAATGTGTGTGTTGTGTTTGTGGAGCGAACCTGATGCAGTGAAGAAAATTGTCAGACAGAAAAAGCACAAAACAAGCAACAAAGAAGGCATGACGATTACTCTTTATCCCTACTGGTAACAGATAATGACATGATCTCGAAAATTTTTGTTGCAGACAAAACGGAAGCTGAATTTGTTGCGTACTTTTCAACTCGTGAATAATCAATTATTTCAAACCCAAAGTCGAAACTGTTTGATGATAGATCTTCAGCAGAGTTACAGTGTTTACTTACTCGAAGTTACCGTTCGAAAATAGCAATGCAAGGCTGAAAAATCTCTAAACTCGTGGTGTACGATGTTTATCCTATTATTTTCAAGTTGGGACAATCTTATGTCGCATTGGGTGGATTGTCGCAACAAATACAGGTTGCGACATTGTCATTATTGTTGCGCGATGGTTGAATTTTGATTCACTGACCTGATGTGATTGTTGGAACACGAGACTATCACGCCGAGGACTTGGGATCAAATCCCACTCCCGACAAACTCACACAAGAGAGTTTTCCCTTCGGAAGTGAAGTAATACATGGATCCTGAGATGAACTAGCCTAGGGCTAAAAATCTCGTTAATACAGATAAAATAATGTGTTAGTTTGCATATTTGACCGTTTCAAAAGTTACGCGGGATTTGTTCTCTACATAATTTTTATATGACGCCAAAAGACATCAACTACTTGATTATTATTGATCATAAAATGGCACTTCGTTTTCTTGTGAATCGCAATTTTGATAATATATGTCTCCAGAACCATAGTATATACTGCACCGATATTTTGGGAAAATATTAATAGGAGGTGGGAGTCTCGATTGGAAAATTATGTCAAGTTTATATCATATTGTGTTATGATGTTATAATATTTTTCAATGACTTATTATGTTATAAACTAGATGCAGGATGATGTCAAAGTAACTAAAATTGTAACAAAAAGTATACTAATACACTAATCAACATAATAATATGATTAGATCAAAATTATAGCAAAATGTGATTTGATTAGCTTCAGCATTACCAGTTTCTATCAAAAATGGATACCATTTCGTATCATTATTTGAGTTCTGAATTTTTAACATACATAATATGATATAATTGAGTTATAGTATTTTAAAACACCAAGGATATTGAACATGTTTATATCACAATGAGTTATAGAAGAATTCGAGTGACCCCCAATTGTAGAGGCGCTAGGTGAGATAAGGAGAAAATCGTTTGTTTACATAAAAAAACAACTTTTCGTCTTCAAAATTAACTAATATTCTGCCTTGGTAGTTGCTATTTTCCATTGGTAATGGCTTCTATTATCATCATTCTTGATGCCCACGCCGACAGACACCGGAATGTCCAGCAAACAAAAAATCCGGAAGGTTGCCCGCCGGAGGCATAGCAAGAGCTCCTCAAATTAAGCACATAAGTTGTTCGTAAGTACCTACCGAATCAAAGTGTATCTGAAAGAAAATTAAATTTTCTTTCCAAAAAGGGCTCGTTTGTTTCCTTACGATGCGGAATTCGATACTAAAAAAGTGAAAAAAGTGCTACGCTGCGCCATGGCACTTTTTTGCGGAGTCACTCTTTTCATAGGGTTCTCATTCCTGCCACCAGATGTGGCTTCCGCCAAATTCACCTGTAAATGTCATTGTTTGTTATAATTAATTATGTTTAATTTTTGTTACAATTTTTTAGTCGGTGTATTACCTGTCGGATTACCGCCTGGTAAATTATTATTCACTGGGGTAAAAATTAAATCAGTTTCTAACATCTCGAACCAGTGAAGAAATATAAAGATAGCGTATCAATCAGAACCGTATAAGTGCATAAGAGCCGAGTATCGAAAAGGCTTCCAGTTAAAAACTGTCGCACTACATGACATTGATGTAATTCATAACATAGTTCATAACCTCCTATGAAACTATTTAGAGATATCCCCCATTATTTTTTCATGAATTTCTGCTAGGATCCCTACCACAATTCTAGCTCTACTTTACAAAACTCCCTTTGTAACAAATTCTAAATTCTTTCCGGGATTCCGCTCAGAACTCTTACTGTTCAATAGTTCTTCTGAAAATTCTTTCACGAATTCTTCCCGGAATTGTTTCAGGAATTTCTCCCAATAATTCCCAACGGATTCCTCGCGGGATTCTTTCTAAGATTACTCCAAAATTATGCCATGGATTCCTCCCGAGATTTTTTCTAGGAAATCTTCCGGGATGCTTTTCGGGATTTCCCCAGTGATTCCTCCCAGAATTCCTTCATTGATTTCCCTAGATACCATCAGAAAATTATCCCTGGACTCTAGAAGTTACTCCTGCATACCCGTGAGGAGCTCCTCCCGGGAGTCTCAAATTGTTTCCTCCCGGGATTTTATTAGAAATTCCTTCAGGGCTTCCTTTCGGAATTCTTTTCAAGATTCTAGGGACTCTAAGAACTTTAGAATTCTTTCAGTGATTTCTTCAGGTATTTCCTCTGGCATTCAGAGATTCCGTTCGAGATTCCTTCCGGGGTTCCTTCACCAATTTCTACAGGATTCATTCAGGAAAATCTACCGGATTTTATTGTGAGAGTTCTTGCAATATTCTTTGTGAGTTTTTTTTTATATTTTTAGTAAGCTTTAATTTTTTTTTGAACGATTCCTCCTGTGATGGATAGTCATGACCCTTTCTCTAGCTTGATTTCACCAAAGACCACATTATCAAGAAAACTTGCAGCACTGATGAAAATCTGGAGTCACTGCTAGCAGCGCCACCCCGGATGAAGAACATGGCTATAGCACTTATGTACTTCCATCACAGCTTCCCTTAACGTTACACCTGGAGATCACCACAACATATGGGAATCCAAATCGACCACGTCCAGATTGACGAACGGCACTTCTCCGACATTATCGACGTCAACTTTCCCGTGATTAACAACATAGGCGGCCTCGGTTTCATCTGGAGCGACTGAAGCAACCGGATGTTGCCACCGCATATACGCACAGAATCTCGGGGCAGAGTTGCCGGACGAGGACAAGCTCAATGAAGTCTCTCCCGTGGACTGCTAGAGAACGTTAAAAGCAACCATAAACAACGCAGCTTAGACCAACGTTAGGTATGTGGACAGAGCCGTAGGAAGGTTCGACGAGAAGTGTAGGGATTTTTAAAGAGAAGAACGCAGCTAGGGCAGTCATGCTGCAGCACGGGACCCGGCAGAACGTGGAATGATTAAAAAAACGCGGAAACAGCTGACCCGTCCCTTTCGGGAGAAAAAGCGCCGTCTGGAAGAAGCGGAATGTGACAAATGGAACTGCTGTGTCGTTCACAAGAAACACGGAAGTTCTATCAGAAGCTAGGGGCGGGACAGCTTCTAATACCGACTCTAATACCGTCTAATAAATGTTAATGTCGTAATCTTCACCGTCCACCGAACCATTTTTTTATTAGTATGTCATGACTTTTCATGCAACAACCAACTGTCACGGAGACGCGAGGTGAAAATATGAATTGTCTGGGTATTTTCTACAATTTGTTCTATTGAAAAATTTAATTTCTTTCCATTATTTTAGCTGTGATAACAACTTGAGCTTCAACTTACATCGTCGGGGTAGTGGCCTTCCAAAAGCAAGGGATCAAATCATATGTGGCTTCTGAACAAATTAGGATGAACGACCATATTTTACCGTTGAATGCAAACTAGGATGTTCAATAAATATAAAATGGAGTGGAAGACAGTACGTTTTTCATATTTCTCGATAGAGCAGTTAAGTGGTTTTTCTGTGAGTTATTTTGAACTGGGATACCACTAGCATTTCTAGTTCCAAACTGTTGAGTCAGGGTAATTGAATATTTTATAACTAACTAGCTCTCCCAGCAAACTTTGTCTTGCCATAAGTTGTGGTGGTCTGAGAATTGTTAAGGTCATTACAGCATAGCACTCTAGATTGGTTTCATTTCACTCTAGATTGGAATTAATTTCCCTTACTTTTTTAGTTA
The DNA here is from genome assembly GCF_035046485.1 of Aedes albopictus. Lineage (NCBI taxonomy): Eukaryota > Metazoa > Arthropoda > Insecta > Diptera > Culicidae > Aedes > Aedes albopictus. The sequence continues at coordinate 15,271 of NW_026917196.1, forward strand.
ATTTTCGTTACGTTTTTACATATAAACACAGCCACCATGAATACGAATCTAAACATGCAAGAGTCATCCTGATCGGTTCACCCGTTCGTGAGTTTTGTTGCCTCAAAAGGACTTCAAACTCATTTTTATATATAAAGATTTTCTCCAGTTGTGTGGCCTCGGTATGGTATCAGATCCAAGATCAGATCTTCGGATCAGTGTTGGTAAAAACTCAAATTCTCAAATCTCATGCTTGAGTTATTTCACGCGCGATTCTTGACTCGCCAAACTCGCCGCCGAAAAAATCATGCGTGAGTTGACTCGCGATTTCACTCATTGCTTTATTTCTTGGTATTCTTATTATTTACATCGATGTTTTTAGGATTATATGACACAACAAAATCAAACCTATCGTACAACAACATTGGGTGCCGTTCAAATTGATTTAGATTCGTTTTACAAGCGTACGAGATTTCGGCGTTTGACTCGTGAGAGCGAGATTTTGCATGAAAATTTTGCGCGTGAGAAAATGATTCAGAATCGCGCGCGAGTTTGCTCACGCAGGAGCGGTTCATGAGTGAGCTTTGAGTATGATTTTACCAACACTGCTTCGGATAGAACGCGGTTTAATCACATGGATAATAGATAAACTTTGTGTAATAAACGTATGTACGAATACTATTACTACGATCACTGCATTTTGGTGATCATGTCCGCCAGCGATGTGTGTATGTCCGAAGTTTGCTTTTGATGTGAGATACACGTTATTGGAGCGATATTTTATCGATTACGGTTTAATATTTCTGAAATATTAATTTATACACATTATTGGGATGAAAGCACAATAATCAATTTTGTAATTTCTTTTGCTGTCATTTCAAATCTATTCAGTCCAAGCAGCGTGGTTTACTTTGTTCGAATAAGGTTCGGCTTTGGGATTAATATTTCCTAATACTGCTAATATCGCTAATTTATATTAGAGCTGTCCCGCTCCTAGATCAGAAGCTTAACACATCCCGATGCAGCGATAAGGACGGGAGCATCCTGACTGACGGACGTGATGTGATCGAAAGATGCAAGCAGCACTACGACGAACATCTGAATGGTGCAGAGAGTGCAGACGTGGAGGATCAAAGTAGCGGGAGAAATGACTACGTCATTAAAACAGGGAGCAACAACGAGCCAACACCCACGTTGAGGGAAGTTAAGGATGCTATTTAGCTGCTCAAGAACAATAAGTCAGCTGGTAAGGATGGTATCGGTGTTGAACTCATCAAGATGGGCCCGGAAAAGTTGACTAACTGCCTGCATCGGCTTTTAGTTTGCATCTAGAAGACTGAATAGCTATCGAAGGAGAGGAAGGGGTCATTTGCCCTATTTACAAGAAATGTAACAAGTTTGAGTGTGAGAACTTCCGAGAGATCACAATTCTGAATGCCGTCTACAAAGTGATATCCTAGTTCATCTTCCGTCGTCTTTCACCCAAAGTTAATTAGTTTGTGGGAAGTTATCGAGCCGGCTTCGTTGACGGCCGCTCGACAACCGACCAAATCTTCACCGTGCTACAAATCCTCCAAAAATCAAGGTGGCGTACGACAGTATCGACCGCACAGAGCTATTGCAAACATGGACGAGAATGGCTTCTTCAGGAACAGTAAGGCCACTAGACCGATTGAAGCGACGATGGACGGTGTAAAAAACTGCGTTAAAGCTTCGGGCGATCTGTCTAGTTCGTTCGAATGTAGCCGGGGACTGCGACAAGGTGATGGACTCACATGCCCGTTGTTGTGCCTGTTGGGGCACAACATCCGGGGCACAATTTTCACGAAATCGGGCCAATTTGTCTGTTTTGCGAAGCCGAAGTGTTCGAAGAACGGTATGTGGCGGCGAAGGATAAACCACGAGCTAGCTGCGCTCTACGGCGAACCTAGCATCCGGAAGGTGGCTCAAGCTGAAAGGATACGATGGGCAGAATGCCGCACAACAACTCTGCAAAGTTGGTGTTCGCAAGAGATTCGGATGGTGCAAGAATACCGAGAGGCCAGCTTTCAAGGCGGGTGGACCAGGTGCAGAACGATCTGGGACACGGTTGAGGATGAAGGACTGCACCCACGAACCATGCATTGTGGCTAGGAATTGTTGATTCAGTTCTATTACAATTGTAATACAACGCTAAATAGTGAAGTTAGAAACAGGTGAGGTACTACGCATGATGGCGAAGGTTTTCTCATTTGTCAACAGGTCAGAACAGATTCAATCTTCTGTTTGGACAGGTTATCACAAAACTTGTTCAGTAGATGATAGATAAACACATTTCAGATTCTAACGAAATTCAGCTTCCACATTGCCATTAATGCAAATTATGATGATTCAATAGAGCCCATCGGATTTGGAATCCATTTTGATTCAAGCTGGGTATCATACTCATAACCATAAATTCGAATTTACCTGTGGTGTTGCTTTTCCGAGAAATCACTGTCATATGCATATCACTTCAGTCAGTGTGTAGCGGTCCGCGATGATGTGATTTCGAGTTCATTGAAAAACCGACGTACCCGTCCCTTGACTCGTGTTCCAGTCGCATCGTGGGAGTCCGTGTTATTACAAGTACGGCACAAGTGCCAAATCGAGAAACTGGTCTTGCCTTAATTAGAATTGCGAGCACTGCGCTGGTGTGGTGTTCGCTCCTCTCAATTCCTCACCTTTGTTCAGTGTGTGAGATGCTGAGATAACAAAGGGGTTCTTTCATCTCATCCAGTGTGTGGTCAACCGGACGGTAGCAGCCGTTTCTGTGGTCCACCTCCGGCTCAGAACTTTCCAAAAGATTGATCATGACGACATTTTTGCACAAATAACGCTACAGAGGCGGACCAGCTGGTATCCATCAGTGTACAGAATTGACTACATGTGTGTGGTTTACTAAGTTGCTCATGTGGTTGAATGAGTGGACGGACAGACCAACACAGTATTTATGAATGAATGAATGACCTATTCCGTCTGGTCTCGGTGACGTGAATGCGCGTAGGATGACAATCTGAATATTGAAACTGAAACGATTTCAAGCAACCTTGTCGGCTCGGTTTTTTTAATGGAATTGTAATGTAATCTTTATTTGCTACATAATATGCGGCTGTTTGACTGGCTAGTGGACACAGTTCTACCGCACGCAGCCAGTCACCACATTAGTGGCGATCGATCAAAATCTACGTTGATGACCACCGGACAGAGATAATCGCGTTTCATCATCGCCTAATGAATCGATTCAAGACGATTGAATAAATCTACTAATTTCGGTTATGGTTTTCGCTTTTTTTTTTCCTTTCTCTCGCCATAATAGAATATCTGGCCGCAGTGTGTCGCAAGGCGCTCAGCATCACGAAGCTGCCTTACTGAGCTGGATTTCGCACGTTTGCAGTGCGCTGAAAAGGCGCATCGACTACGAGCTCACCAACGGAGTCGGAGGAAGTGGAGGTGCCGGCAGCCCCGCAGTCGATGAATACGTGAGTTTCTCTTTTTGAATTGGCGTGAAGGTACCTACCTACTAAGGTAATCGAAATAAAATATTCTTTTTGTGCACTTTTTTTTCCCATCTCGACAGGGTCAACGGCTGCAGAGTCCGACGATTGCACCGGTACGGGACTTCCGGGAGCTGTGCGATGGAGTCTGTTTAGCCTACCTAATATCGTACTACTGTCCCAAACTAGTTCCTTGGCATAGTGTCAAATTTAATCACGTACCAACGATCGAGGTGAGTAGCCTTCTTTTGAATATGTGACTTTGAAATCTCATTTGCATCGGAAGAAGAAAAACAAGACAGGTTCAGCCACGCTGCAGATTTCGATGCAAATAAGTAGGGGATGGTGGGGGAGTTGTTGACGTGAAGCTTTTTTTAAGAATGATTGTTGAATATATTGTAATCCGTTGAAATACTTACACTTTCCGTATAATGTGTAATTAGCTGAAACTGTTTTAAAGTGCACCGGAGAGAGAACCTTTTGAAGAATCCGTGAACATTCTTGACTATGTGTTATTTTATCTATAAACATAGATATGTTAACTTTAGTGGTTTTTTGAGGCACGACGAATAAAGGTTATGCTTATCCAGCCTCTAGAAATTTCGTTAGATCAAGTGGTAAGTTCAATGCATATTCGTTATCTCCAAGGGCTGCCTTTAGTATGAGTCATCAAATCTACAAGCGTAACTGGAGATCTCTCGATATATTGCGAATAAGGTTTATAGTCACATAGGTTCACACATTCATGTTCAAACAATCCTTCCTTTGGTACCCCTGAAACTTCTCTATTTTGGAACCCTTGGAGTTCCTTTGAAACTTCCATTTAGACCCTCGGACTCTTGAAGCTTTCCATACACTGACTGAATGTTGATAGCATGTTTCTGAACTGAGAGAATATCAACTGAATGCAACATTTTCCAAGTGAGTGTTCCCATCCCTGGTCTTAGAAGAGGTTTCAGAGGAGATTCAATTGGAGAATTTTCAGAGAAATCCGGGGGAGTTTCAAGAGACTACGGAGAAGTCTGTAGTCTCTTGAAACTCCCCCGGATTTTTCTGAAAATTCTGTAGTAGTAGTTTTATCTAAGAGCATGCTGAAAAAAGTAACGCATATCAAAGTCGTAAGTCGTCAGAGAGCTATGGAAGCGACTCTCCACGGTGTGAGTGTAATAACTTTCTCACGACGTTGGGCCTATTCACTATTCGACTAACTATTAATTAAAACTGAAACCTAAAATCCTCCATTCACTATTTTTTTAAAGAATGCTTCGGAGCAGAAATAAGATAAAGATTAAGAACCTCCTTTTTTGTCTTTATTGACGAGGTCTTCAACCCGTGGCTAGTTCAGCTCGGGACCCACGGTTTTACTTCCCTTTCGAAGGAAGAACTCACATTTGTGAGTTTGTCATGAGTGGGATTTGTGTACAGGTCCTCGGTGTTATAGTCGCGGACTTTAAACATCGCACCAGGTTCACTCCACAATGATAACCCTGTAGATTTATCTCAAACTCCCTCGAAGTCCCCTAAAACTTCCGGAAAGTTTTTTAAACTTCCAGAACCTCCATGAAACTTCCCGGAGCTCACTGGCCTGGAGCCCTTCTCAAACATTTTTGAAACTCCTCTTAAGAGCTTCGTAATCTGACTTTTGGACTGCATATTTTGAAGGTCCCTGAAATACAGTGAAACCTGTCTATAATCTCCTGACAATCACAGACACTTCTCATACTTCTAGAACACCCTGAAATCTACCTAAACTACTCCTGTGAAACCTCTCCTGAAGTCCCCGGGATCTCTTTGAAACTCTTCCGAACGCATTGAAACCCCACTCAAACTCTACTGGAACCCATAGAAACTTGTCGTCAATCCACTGAAATTCACTGATACGCCTTGAAACTCCTCTAAAGATCCACCGAGAACTAACCCTCTGGAACTTCCTTTATCTTCGCGTAACGTCCCAACTAGGACAAAGCCTGCATGTCAGCTGAGTGTTCTATGAGCACTTCTACAGTTATTGACTGAGAGATCATTTTGAATGTGTATATTGTATGACAGGCACGAAGATACTCCTTTGGGCATGAGAAATCAAGGAAATTTCATTTGCGAAAAGTGTCTGGACCGACCTGAAATCGATCCTGTTATCTTCAGCATGGTCATGCTGAATACCCGTGCGCTTACCGCATCAACTGTATGAGTCCTTAAACTTTCTTAACCCTAGTAGGATGTTGGGGTGTATACGACCCACACAGGCACGCTGAACGTACACTACGCCATCTTGGTGCGAAAATCCCGACATCTTAGATGGGTTAAATTCACTGAAATCTACACAGATCCAAAAAGAGTGTAAAATTCTGTGACATATAATGAACATAATTGGAGCGTAAGATATCACAGAAGTTTACATGACATATCATGTAAAATTCATAAAACAGCATGTAAACTTCCATTATATGTCATGTAATTCAGCATGACTCTGAGAGTTTACATGACATATAACACAAATTTACATGATATATCATGTAGTTTACATGACGTGTAAATCTTATTATTTTTATCAGTGTACATATACCAACTGTAAGGTCTTGTGACTCCTCTAAAACCTCCCTGAAACTTTCTTGAATGTCTTTAAATTCCCGCGAACCCCTGAACTCCCCATGTTTGGTTGTCTTCAATCCATTTAGGTGAAAAATCCATTTGTGTGCCCTCGATCCATTACTCAATAAATGTAGAGGTTTTGGTGTAATTAACCCTTCCATTACCAACCCCCCTAACGAGAGTGCGAAAAAACATTATTTTCATATAACTTTCTAGTTTTTCAACATTTTTCACCCAAATTGGCACAAGAAGCAAAAATGCTTCTAGTTTAGGGATTTTCTAGAGATTTTAGGAATGGCCACCTGGATCCGGAGTGATTCCGGAGTCAAAATGGGTCACTGCAATTGGCCATATTGAAAAAAGTGAATTTTCGATATGAGAACAGTTTAGTTTTTAGACCCAAATGAACTAGAATGATAGAAGAGTTTGTCTGGAAGTATCCTGGTCACTAAGTGCTTTGGAACCAGTTTTACGAATTTTCCGGGGAACCGGTTCCGGGGTCATTTTTTAAATATATTTTAATACCATCATGCGAAACCTCAAACTTCGTGATTTTTCAAGATACATCATTCTGAACTGTTTTTGTGTTATCCGAAATACTTTTGGCCATTTTGGAACCGATAGGCGGATTTCACAGGAATCGGTTCCGGTGGTCCCGGGGTCCATTTTTCTAAGATGAATAAACACCATCATGCGACATATCAAGCTTCATGATTTTGAAAGTTATAGCATATTATCACGATTACTGGTCATTTAAAATATATTTGGCCATTTTGGAATCGGTTAACCGATTATCCATAATCCAGTTCCGGAGCAAACTTTTGGAAATGGTTCAATACTGTCATGTGGCATTTCAAACGTCGCGGTACTCAAAATACACCATTGTGTGCTAGTTTTGCGTTATATGAAATGCATCTGGCCATTTTTGAACCGACAAACTGATTACCGAGAATTGATTCGAGCGGCTCTGGGTTTTATTTTTCGAATGTGAACGAAACAGTATCATGCGACACCTCGAATTTCGTGGTTTTTGAAGATACATCATTCTGAGCTGTTTTTGTGTTATCCAAAATACTTCCTCCTGGTATTTCTTCAAGGACTTCTCCATGGATTTCTCAAGGAATACCTCTATCGATTCTTCCAGTGAATTATCTAGGTATTCTTTTATGGATTCTTCCCGATATTTCTTCAATAAACTTCTCTTGGGATTTTCCAGGCATTCCTGATGAAGTTTCACTAGAAATTCTTGCAGAGATTTTTGGGACGGTCTCTACAAATAGATATCGAAATTAGATGCCCGGCGCCATTCTGAAACCCATTAGAATATACATACACGAATCTCAACTTACAAAACACATGTTTTTTTAGCAGTTTCAGAGTTCGTGTACGTACACGTTGTAACTCACGAACACCACCCCAGTTACATGTTGGGTATCAGCACCCTTTTAACATACGCCCCCATGTTCATCCTATTCCAAAACCAAACAATTTAAGCACCGATTGTTCCCGTTCCTTTTGTTATCATGCATGCTCATTCCTGAAAAAAAGAACAAAAATAAGCACCAAAACCAATAGCACTTATTAGCTTTGTTTGCGATAGGATGAAAATGGGAGCACTATGCTGAAGATGAGTTCCGTTCAGCTATATCTAACAACCAACGGGTTAAAATAACATAACTATAGCCCATGTGCAACCAGAATACCGCTCAGCGTGACTCTTCTGTGACATGCGTGCTGCTTGGGACTTCACAGTCCTCACTGATTCACACTTCTCACTCTTCAATGCTCACTCCTCACTGCTTCTGACTCACACTTCACTTGTCCATTCCTTATTCCTCACTACTTCTCTGCTCATTTCTTATGCTACACTTCTCACTTCTCATTATCTGTTGCTCACTTCTCTCACCTCACTGATTTCCACATCCCGCTATTAAATGCTTTCTTCTCACTGTTTACTACTCATTCACTTCTCATCCTTCAATCTTCACTGCTTACTGCTCGTTACTCACTCTTTATTCTTCACTGCTCATTCTTCACTATTCTCCCATTACTCGATGTTCCGGGTGGCTTTCTCAGTGTTAAGTTCGTTCTGTTTTTCTATTCCAACGACGTTTCGGCCGAAGGGTTTTGGCCTTTCTCAAGGGTCAAAACCCTTTGGCCGAAACGTCGGTAGAGTAGAAAACAATTCGTTCTCGACTTAAAGACTGAGAAAGCCATGCGAAACATCGATCAAACATCCAGTCGAAACCCTCATATATCTCTCATTACTACTCACTTCTCTTTCCTCACTCTTTTAAGCTCAATACTTATTAGTTAGTAATCACTCCTCACTGCTCTTTCTTCACTATTCACTGCTAACCCCTCACTAATCACAGCTTACTCCTCACTACTTGTGTTTGATTGACCGCCCGTAGTTGCTACTCCAGTATCGCAAGACCAGATATCAGTAAGACGGCTCCAAAGGTACGTTCTCCTCCGCAAGATCAGCTACACTCACACAAGGAATCTATGAGATAGCTGCTTGGGACTAACAGGCATCTTCAGTGTGTGAGTGTTGCACAGGGAAAAATTTCTACTCAGTGGCTGAGTTGGTCTTACTCATAAATCTAAAAATCCTTTGTTTTCTTACTCAGTTTCCGTTAAAAGTGGGACAACCCATTGCCAATGGGTTGTCCCACTTTTAGCCGAAACTGAGTAAGAAAACAAAAATCATTGAGTAGAATTTTTTCTCGGTGTGGTGATCTTATATTTTTATTCGAGAATTGCGCTTGCTACGTCAGGTTACTTGCCAATGTGAGGAAGCGGAGGGAAGTAATGATTGCAATCGCTTGCCTACTTCAGGTCGTTTAGTCCTCTACACCTGCACAAGTATGTCTGGGAGTGTTATAGGGAAATAATATTTTATGACATAGGGTTCACGCATTAGTTCGGGGATGCCAGGCGTAGTTACATATTGCGAGAAGGTTACTGTGAAGATGATGCGACACAGTTCGCTTGGGTGAATAACTTGTAGGAAAGGATTCCAGCAATGGCTATGAACATATGAATACACATAAGATGTATATGTGAAGAAGAGAGAGTAAGTAGAAAGGAATTTACAAACTAGGAGCCAGAGATTGAACACAAGATCTTCTGCATTTGAATCAGAAGCGGTAGCCAGGTGACCACCAAGCACGTTGGACGAATTCAGTCTCTTGCATAACACAAAAGTCGATTTTCAGTTGTAAACTAATACGGAAATTTTGTCTTGTACTGTGTTTTAATCGTTGTTTGGCTGTTTCTGATTTCTATATTTTTCGTGAATCACTTCACGGCATGGATTTAAGCAAATTTTATGTTAGATCTGTTTGGAAGCTGCGTCATTCGAGTTTGTAATTTTACCTGTTGTTGTTGTTAAAATCACAATGTGATTGGTGCGAGATAAACTTTCTTGTTGCGGCGTTGTTGCCGCGCCTTTTTTGTAGCTTATTTTTCGCTTGATGTTCCGCATTCTGCGTACACTGCTCACTTCTCACTACCTCCTGCTCATTTCTCACCCCTTCCTTTTCACTGGTCACACCTCATTACTCACTCTTCATTTTTAACTTCTTATCCCTTTCTATTTCACTGCTCATTCCTTAGCGAGACTTCAATTCTTACTTCTGACT
>NW_026917197.1:0-25000 GCF_035046485.1 Aedes albopictus
GCTCGTGGTTCATCCTTCTCCGCCACACACCGTTCTCCTGCACACCGCCGAAGATCGTCCTTAGCACGCGTCGCTCGAAAACTCCGAGTGCTTGCAGGTCCTCCTCGAGCATGGTCCATGTCTCGTGCCCGTAGAGGATCACCGGTCTTATTAGCGTTTTGTACATGGTACATTTGGTGCGTGGGTGAATCTTTTTCGACCGCAGTTTCTTCTGGAGCCCGTAGTAGGCCCGACTTCCGCTGATGATGCGCCTCCGAATTTCACGGCTCACGTTGTTGTCAGCCGTCAGTAAGGATCCGAGGTAGACGAATTCCTCCACCACCTCGAAAGTATCCCCGTCTATCGTAACATTACTACCCAGACGGATCCGGTCGTTTTCGGTCCCGCCTACCAGCATGTACTTTGTTTTTGAGGCATTCACCACCAGTCCGACCTTTGCTGCTTCGCGTTTCAGGCGGGTGTACAGCTCTGCCACCGTTCCAAATGTTCTGGCAATAATGTCCATGTCGTCCGCAAAGCACACAAATTGTCCGGATTTTGTGAAAATCGTTCCCCGGCTGTTGAGCCCGGCTCGTCGCATCACACCTTCCAGAGCGATGTTGAAGAGTAGACATGAGAGTCCGTCACCTTGTCGCAGTCCCCGGCGAGATACGAATGAACTGGATAGTTCACCCAAAACCCTTACGCAGTTTTGCACACCGTCCATCGTTGCACAGTGGGAAAAAACCGACCCAAAAAGGCACCTAATTATTGCGGCTGATTGCGATCTTTGAAGCTCATCTTTTCCGAATGGAAAAATTCCAAGGAATCGATTGGTGATAGTTTCATTCACCGGAATTGAGTGTACGTGTCCATTTTGCCCCATTTTCCCCTAAAAAACACTGTTTTTCTGAATTAAATAATGGTTTCAACTGATTGCGGCTAACCAACCAATTTTTTATTGATGTAGAATTGACAGGTGCATTCTATGGAGCATACCTCGATATGTATCTTTGACTGGAAGTGCCCATTTTGCCTCATTTTCCCCTAAAAATACTGTTTTTCTGGATTAAAAAATAGTTTCAACTGATTGCGGCTAACCAACCATTTTTTTCATGATGTAGAATTTACAGGTGCATTCTATGGGACACACCTTGATTTGTGTCATTGAATGAAAGTGCCCATTTTGCCTCATTTTCCTCTAAGATACTATTTTTTTTTCTGAATGCAAAAAATGGTTTCAACTGATTGCGGCCAACCAACCAATTTTTACCTGATGTAGAATTAATCGGCACATACTTTGCGGTGCATCTCGATATATGGCATTGGCTGGAAGTGCCCATTTTGCCTCATTTTCCCCTAAAAATACGGTTTTTTCTGAATTAAAAATTAGTATCAACTGATTGCTGCATACCTACCATGTTTTTCTTGATGTAGAATTAGCAGGAACATTTCATGAGGCACACCTCGATCCGTATCATTGACTGGAAGTGCCCATTTTGGCCCATTTTCCCCTATAAATACAGTTTTCCTGGATTAAAAATAGTTTTAACTGATTGCGGCTAACCAACCAATTTTTACCTTATGTAGAATCAACCGGCGCATGCTTTGGGGCTCACCTTGATCTGTGTCGTTGACTGGAAGTACCCATTTTGTCTTATTTTCCCCTAAAATACTATTTTTCTAAATTATACAATTGTATCAACTGATTGCGGCTAATCAATCAATTTTTACTTGATGTAGAATTAACCGGCACATACTTTAAGGTGCACCTCGTTCTGTGTCTTTGGGTGGTGGTGCCCATTTTGCTCCATTTTCCCCTAAACTACGGATTTTCTGGATTTTAAAATAGTTTCAATTGATTGCAGCTAATCAATATTTTTTCCTGATGTAGAATCGACCTATGCATACTATGGGATACACCTCGCGATACACCTGCTTGGTTAACCGCAATTAGTTGGAACTAATTAGGGGAAAATGGGGTGAAACGAGCAATTTCAGACTAACGCATAGCGCGAGGTGTATTCCATAATATGCATAGGTCGATTCTATTTCAGGAAAAAATATTGGTTAGTTGCAATCAATTGAAACTATTTTTAAATCCAGAAACCCGTAGTTTAGGGGAAAATGAAGCAAAATACGCACCACCACCCAAAGACACAGAACGAGGTGTGCCCCAAAATATGCGCCGGTTAATTCTACATCAAGCAAAAATCGATTGGTTAGCCGCAATCAGTTGAAACATGTCTTTAATTCAGAAAAATAGTATTTTTAGGGGAAAATGGGGCAAAATGGGTACTTCTAGTCAAAGGCACAGATCGAGGTGCGTCCCAAAGTATGCGCCGGTTAATTCTAAATCAGATTGAAAATGGTTGGTTAGCCGCAATCAGTTAAAACTATTTTTTAATCCAGAAAAACAGTTTTTTAGGGGAAAATGGTGCAAAATGAGCACTTCCAGTCAATGACATGGATCGAGGTGTGCCTCATGAAATGTTCCTGCCTATTCTACATCAAGAAAATTATGATAGGTATGCAGCAATCAGTTGATACTAATTTTCAATTCAGAAAAACAGTATTTTTAGGGGAAAATGAGGCAAAATGGGCACTTCCAGTCAATGACATATATCGAGGTGCACCGCAAAGTATGTGCCGATTAATTCTACATCAGGTAAAAATTGGTTGGTAGGCCGCAATCAGTTGAAACCATTTTTTCATTCAGAAAAATAGTATCTTAGGGGAAAATGAGGCAAAATGGACACTTTCATTCAATGACAGTGTGTCCCATAGAATGGACCTGTAAATTCTACATCATAAAAAAAATGGTTAGTTAGCCGCAATCAGTTGAAACTATTTTTTAATCCAAAAAAAACAGTATTTTTAGGGGAAAATGAGGCAAAATGGGCACTTCCAGTCAAAGATACATATCGAGGTATGCTCCATAGAATGCACCTGTCAATTCTACATCAATAAAAAATTGGTTGGTTAGCTGCAATCAGTTGAAACCATTATTTAATTCAGAAAAACAGTGTTTTTTAGGGGAAAATGGGGCAAAATGGACACGTACACTCAATTCCGGTGAATGAAACTATCACCAATCGATTCCTTGGCATTTTTCCATTCGGAAAAGATGGGCTTCAAAGATCGCAATCAGCCGCAATAATTAGGTGCCTTTTTGGGTCGGTTTTTTCCCACTGTGCGTTGCTTTAATCAGTCTAGTCAGCTTCCCAGGAAAGCCGTTTTCGTCCATGATTCTCCATAGCTCTGCGCGGTCGATACTGTCGTATGCCGCTTTGAAGTCGATGAACAGGTGATGCGTTGGGACCTGGTATTCACGGCATTTCTGGAGGATTTGCCGTACGGTAAAGATCTGGTCCGTTGTCGACCGGCCGTCGATGAAGCCAGCCTGATAACTTCCCACGAACTCATTCGTTTTAGGTGACAGACGACGGAAGATGATCTGGGATAGCACTTTGTAGGCAGCATTCAAAATAGTGATCGCCCTGAAGTTCTCACATTCCAAATGGTCGCCTTTCTTGTGAATGGGGCAGATTACCCCTTCCTTCCACTCCTCCGGTAGCTGTTCGGTTTCCCAGATCCTGACTATAAGCCGATGCAGACAGGTGGCCAACTTTTCTGGGCCCATCTTGATAAGTTCAGCTGCGATACCATCCTTACCAGCTGCTTTGTTGGTTTTGAGCTGGTGAATGGCATCCTTAACTTCCCTCAGCGTGGGAGTTGGTTCATTTCCGTCCTCCGCTGCACTGGCGTCGTCGTTTCTTCCGTTGCCGTGGGCTCCCGTGCCTACGTTCTCCACGCCGTTCAGGTGCTGATCGAAGTGCTGCTTCCACCTTTCGATCACCTCACGTCCGTCCGTCAAGAGGCCTCCGTCTTTATCCCTGCATATTTCGGCTCGCGGCACGAAGCCGTTGCGGGATGCGTTGAGCTTCTGATAGAACTTCCGTGTTTCTTGGGAACGGCACAGCAGTTCCATTTCTTCACACTCCGCTTCTGCCAGGCGGCGCTTTTTCTCCCGAAAGAGGCGGGTCTGCTGTTTCCGCTTCTGTTTGTATCGTTCCACGTTCTGTCGAGTCCCTTGCTGCAGCATTACCGCCCTCGCTGCGTTCTTCTCCTCCAAAACCGTTCTGCACTCTTCGTCGAACCATTCGTTCCGTCGATTCCGTTCCACGTACCCGATGGTGCTCTCGGCTGCGTCGTTGATGGCTGCTTTCACTGTACTCCAGCAGTCCTCTAGAGGGGCCTCGTTGAGCTCGCCCTCGTCTGGCAACGCGACTTCGAGATTCTGCGCGTATGCTGAGGCGACATCCGGTTGCTTCAGTCGCTCTAGGTTGTACCGTGGCGGTCGCCGGTACCGTACATTGTTGATGACGGAGAGTTTTGGGCGCAGTTTGACCATCACCAGATAGTGGTCGGAGTCGATGTTGGCGCCACGATAGGTCCTGACATCGATAATGTCGGAGAAGTGCCGTCCGTCAATCAGAACGTGGTCGATTTGAGATTCCGTCTGCTGTGGTGATCTCCAGGTGTAACGATAAGGGAGGCTGTGTTGGAAAAAGGTGCTACGTATGGCCATATTTTTGGAGGCGGCGAAATCAATGAGTCGTAGGCCGTTTTCGTTCGTATGCTGGTGGGCGCTGAACTTACCAATCGTCGGTCTGAATTCCTCCTCCTGGCCTACCTGAGCGTTCAAATCTCCTATGATGATCTTGACGTCGTGGCTTGGGCAGCGATCGTACTCGCGTTCGAGCTGCGCGTAAAATGCGTCCTTGTCATCATCAGTACTTCCGGAGTGTGGGCTGTGCACGTTTATTATGCTGAAGTTGAAGAACCGGCCCTTGATCCTCAACCTGCACATTCTTTCGTCGATCGGCCACCAACCGATCACGCGCCTCTGCATATCGCCCATCACGATGAAAGCTGTTCCCAGCTCGCGTGTGTTGCCGCAGCTCTGGTAGATGGTATGATTACCTCTAAACGTTCGCACCATGGATCCTGTCCAACACACCTCCTGCAGCGCTACGATGCCGAACCCACGGTCCTTCAGTAGATCGGCGAGTATGCGGGTGCTCCCAATGAAGTTGAGAGATCGGCAGTTCCACGTACCGAGTTTCCAATCGCAAGTCCTTTTTGTTCGCTGGGGTCGTTGCCGTTGGTCTCGGTTCGTATTATTCTGTTGCTGATTTTCCGTTACAATGGTTTTTTACGGCTGGCTCGTAGGGCCTGACACCAACCCCCTACTTTCCGGAGGACCATAGTGCACAGTTGAGCTTAGAGTCCTTCCCTGGCACTCGGACGTAGATCAGCCGCCCCTAACATGGGGAGCAGACGCTGTTGTGAGCCGCTCCTCCTGGAGAACAGACGCTCAGGTTTGCCGAAGCAAACCCCCCCTTCCCTGTCAGCCTACGACCAAAGTTCCCACCGGGGTTGGTTACCCGATCTTCCCTAAGGTTGCTCATAGTTTCCGGCCGGTACCGCGTGGAGGTAGGGATAGGAGTTGCTGGGCAGAGGCTAGTGGATCACAATGGGATCTGAATTGCGCAGCATACCCAGCCTTTACCGTGCCGTGGGAGTTTTTCGTCTATACTGTATATTTACTGCTGTGTAGCTGGCAAAAATAGACAAACGGAGCTGCAGGTAATTGATGCTGCAGATTCAGGATATTTTTGCACTTCTCGTGATTCTGAGTTCGGCGAAAAATTGTATTTTCAATCTGAAAACGATGCGTTTTCAGATGCTAATTGTTTCAAGATTTCCTATCCTATTCCTACCTATTCCTATCCTATTCCTATCCTATTCCTATTCCTATCCTATTCCTATCCTATTCCTATCCTATTCCTATCCTATTCCTATCCTATTCCTATCCTATTCCTATCCTATTCCTATCCTATTCCTATCCTATTCCTATCCTATTCCTATCCTATTCCTATCCTATTCCTATCCTATTCCTATCCTATTCCTATCCTATTCCTATCCTATTCCTATCCTATTCCTATCCTATTCCTATCCTATTCCTATCCTATTCCTATCCTATTCCTATCCTATTCCTATCCTATTCCTATCCTATTCCTATCCTATTCCTATCCTATTCCTATCCTATTCCTATCCTATTCCTATCCTATTCCTATCCTATTCCTATCCTATTCCTATCCTATTCCTATCCTATTCCTATCCTATTCCTATCCTATTCCTATCCTATTCCTATCCTATTTCTATCAAGTTGCAAACTTTTTGAATTCAAAGATAGCTGTTCTCCAAATCTTTCAACTGAAGGGTTCTTGTAGATTTATCACCCACATCCAAACACATGGAATAGACAACTTTATGACAGTTTCCCTAAACCCGCTATGCGTTATCATGTAATAAAACCCCTTCATTCTTTTTCATAATTTTCAATAACGTCCCCATAGCAACTTGCCATTTTTTTTCGGTCCTCATCCCTCATGCACAGATGATGATATCATCCCGAGCTGCCCACTTTACGAGGAAAGATACGCTCCAACCTTATCGTCCATTAGAACCCCGAAAACATTCATTTCCCCCTTTCCCACATCGCAACCCAGTTTCTATCCTAAATAACCACTTGTCTGGTTCGGTCACAGAGAGAGGATGCTTCCGCCAGGAGCAGCAGCAGCAGCAGCCAGCGCTCGTTTCCACTCGTATACTTTACTTAGTTCTCGTCATCTGGGAATGAGCGGTTACCATGCATTGCATTGCAGCATGGTTACCTCCAATCCAGATTGTCTGCCTGTGAAGCCAAGCCAGAAGCCGGCTGGCAGCACTCGGTCAGTAAAAACGTATGTAAAAAAGTACCAACCGATGACCAATCAAGGGCAAGAGGAAAAGGGGATCCCAAGCAGACCCAAGTGGGAAATGACTCTATACGTTCCCATCGAATCTGCAACGCAAACCAATCGAGCGGGGATGATGATGGTGACGAAGCAGCAAAATATGTACGTGTAATGTATGGTGTTAGGTATGTATGTATATTATGGGGGGACACAATTTGCTTCCACTGAGTATCCACTTATGCCCGGGTTGTGAACGGCAATATTGGTCCCCGATGAATTTGGAACTTTATCGGAGTCGAATCGACCGAAAGTTGTTCCCTGTTTTTAAAAGTTTAGATGAGTTTACGCGCCAGGGCGACATAAAACGCAGGAAATCGATCGGAGACCACAGCGGGTATTTGCTGCTGCTGCTCATAGTTCATGATTGGGTAAACTTTGAGGCAAATTTGTCTGGGAAAAAATGGACAATGGTTTCGGTTTTTGGTGGCTTGCCAGCTAGGACTTCAGCTGTTTAGGGTTATCATGGAAACCGAACAAATTATCGTGCTGAGTTACTAATCAATATCAATTTATTACTACGTAGTAACTCAGCACGACTGTCTATGCTACTTACACGTTGTTCGATTCCGGACCGCGGTTTGCGTAAAAAACCGCGTTATTTCAAAAAACGGCGTAAAATAGCAAAGTCTCAAAAGATGTAAAAAAATACTAGAGGTTTCAGGTTTTTCCTTATGTTTCAGAGGCACTTAAGGCGAAACTGGAAGCAATTCCTCACTTTTTGGTTTTTGAGTTTTTATTAAATAACGAAGCAATATTTTCAAAATCGGTTTTCGTATACATGTAGAGGATGGATCAAGGTACCTTCTGATTTTTTTCCGTAATGGAAAATGTTTTTCGTTTTTGCAAAAAACATTTTTGAATAAAATTTCACAAAAAAAGGTTTTTGAAAAAATGGAAAACTTTTTCAACACGAAAAAAATTCAGAAGATACACTGATCCATACTCTACATACGTACGAAAACCGTTTTTGAAAATTTTGCTTCGTTATTTTTAAAAAAATCAAAAACTGAAAAAATGAGGAAATGCTTCCAGTTTCGCCTTAAGGAGAAATATCAGAAGATACAAATATGGATACCACAATGGCCGACTTCGTTCGTCAGATTCGTGCCACTGAAGTTTGTATGCAAAATTGCAATGGGATTTCTTGATGAAACCTTAACAGAAATTACCAAAGATTCCTACAAGATCAATCGTCAGAATGTTTAATAAAAACACATTTTTTTTTTGTTTTTATTAATGTGTATTTTAACTAAAAGCTAATTCTACACTTTCAAATAAAAACACATCAGAAATTTTAAATCAGAAATTTTCAAATGAGCATACCTCTTGCGATTTCGAAGGAATTTCAATGCCTGTAAATAATTATCCATTAAACATTTTTGTTTAAATTCTATCTGGAATTTGGAATAAATTCAGATAAGAATCCCATAACAAACACAAGAGATCTCTCGTGTAAATCCCTAGTATAATCTCTCATACTCCAAAAGTTCTCAAAGATAAAGATTTTTCCGAGGGTTCTAGTAGGAGCTCTTCCAGAAATATATTCGGATTTTTCTATTTGATTCCAAAATACTTTGGCAACATTACATTATTCCCAAGAATTCATGAGATTCCAACAAAAACAAGTTCCGCAAAGGTATTGTCGTCGCGGTTGAAACCCGAAGTTTTCCCACACCCGACAATCGAATTTTCTCAAAATCCATACGTGAAACCTAACGTCGGATGTAGTGCGCTGGACAACGGACCTGGCGCTCTATCCAGCGCACTGTACCCGACGTACGTCCGACACACGGTCTAAGAGAAAGATCGATTTTCGCGTGTCAAAATTCCGATTTTCAACTGCACGAACAATGTAGAAGAGCGTTTCCTTCGTCATAATCAGCGATTTCCTAGTTATGCAACTAGATCCGAGATCTACATTTTGATAGAAGAAAACGTCAGTCCGCAATAAATTCAAATAAATGGTAGTAAAATCTTACTAGAAAGAACGATTGCAAGGAAATGTTAATGATTATAATTGTTTACTGATCAAAGTGTGTAGCCAGTGCTGAAAATGTCATTTCGACATATCTAAATTCAACGACCTTCAGCTCATTTTAGAAGCTAAACCTGAGAATATGGCGCATGAAAAACTCGTGTGGCTAAACCAGTTATACAAGAAAGTCATCATGAATATCATTGGTAAAAATCAAATGGTAAAAAAATGAAGGAAGTTCGTGACATTTACCTTAAATATTCGAAAAAGATCGTTTTTTCCGTGACTTTCTTGTAGAACTGGTGTAGTCGCACAAGTTCTTCATATACCATATTCTCAAGTTCAGCTTCTCAAATGGTCGGGGTTCTGCTAAACCGAACTAAAGACCATTTTTTGAAAAAATGAGTTTTCTTAACCATTGGATGAAGAATATGATGATCTACCTTCAGTGTAAAAATCCAGCAATTCTTACAGCTCTTCGTGGAGTAAATTCAAAATTTCTGTTTGGCAAAACATACAAAAAATGAAATTGCACACAGCCAGAGTGAACTGTAAACCATTTCATAGAATCAGCGAAATATTTTAGAATTGATCTAGATGATGAACATTTCAAGTTTTCCTCATCGCCGTCAGATTTCTAACTTCTAACCGACTCATAGTAACAATCTGTGAGAGAATTGAACACGTAATTAGAAATGCGGGTCTTGGAGGATTCAATTTTATGTCGATTAACCTGATCGCCGTTTTTTCAAATCACATTCAGCCAGAGTGAACCAAATCCACTGTATTTTAGAATCAATTTATTCTCAACAATTCAAAAATCAACTAGTTTTGAATACCTGCGTTATGTCGATACACCTTATACTGATACTTTAACACAGAAGCCGTCATTAAACAACAAGGATAATAAGAATAATAAAGGTTGAAAAAATCAAACACTTGGTTCGCTTTGGCTGATCGAAAAATGGCGTTTTCACGAAAACCATTCTTGAGAAGAATGTTTAGAACTTGATTCTGACTTAACGACTGACCTTCAGCTAGGTAAAATGACCTAGTGGTAACGCGCTTAGTTATCACTCAAATGATCCAAGTTCGAATCTCTTTCGAATTTTTGAAATTTGTTTTGTCTTGGTTCACTTTGGCAGAACATTTTCATGGTTTTCTTCGACCAGCATAAATTTGAAGTACACAAATTGCTCCTCTTTCACATCTCAGGACCTCAGAACATGCAAGGACATAATCACTCTTGCGCTGTGTCTGCACAATGCATGGCCTATATAAAAAAAAAACATGGGTGGCAATTGCTGAGCTGGGAGGGCTTCCGCCGTTCATATTTCATATTATTTTGAGACCTCCGTGCTACTATACTATACGCGTCCTCTCTGATTCATGTTAAGGATTGTGAGTGATATCGACATCAACTTCAAACGATGAAAAATCGAGATTTTTTTCACCATCCGACTGGTTTTCTCTGAAACAAAGAAACACGGACAGCCACACTGAACTATATACCATATTTCAATGTTTTTGTTCAGCCAGAGTGAACTGAGTGCAAAGTACTGAGAAATTAAATGTAATTATATCATTGATTTCAAATAATTTATATGTATTCTTCATCTCTGATGGTTAAAATGTTTGTAAACTACATGTGTGCGGAAAAGTTTCAAATTATCTTAGCTGTTGTTCATTTGTGAGTTGTTGAACTTTAAACTTTATTATCTCGGAATAAACTTTTTGGCGCTTGGTTCGGTTTAGAAGAACCCCGGCCATATAAGCTGTAGATTGTTGAATTTAGATATGTCGAAATGACATTTTCAGCACTGTGTGTAGCTGAGACAAATTATGGGATAAGAAGAAAAAAATATAACAGATAAAACCGAATTAAAAGCGAGATTCGAAGACTACTTACATTTTTTTTCATTCCATACAAATATGTTTTTTCTTCCACATTAAACGAATTTTCCAAATTGACATAACAATTTCCTAGCAAGAATTCCAAGTCTAATTAATTTTGAAGAATTAGTGAGAATTGACATAGAACTAAACTCTTGCCTAAATTTCTATTATTTTGGCTTTATTGTAGTTTCGAGAACCTTCTCGATCCAAATTCAATCGAAATAGATCATCGTTGTGCATTCTGATAGTTAAAAGTGACGTTATAAAATAACTTGAAGCAATTTTGATGAAGTTCCTGTTGTCTGGCAAAAGGGTATTCAGGAAGGCTACGCTGGGGATGAGAAATTCGATTTCCGGACGGTAATAAAAATGGCCATGACTTCATCATAAAGCGAAAAAAATCATAGTGGTTATATAAAGGTTCTCATAATCTTTTAACAACAAATTGGTCATGAAATTGTTGCTTGATGAAGGGAAAGCAAAGCTCTCAGGTAGTAACTGTGAAAGTGCTGACAGAACAGTTAACTGAGAAGCAGGGTTCGTCGCAGTTCAGACGCTACACCAAGAAAAAAATAAGAAAAGGGATGCGAGTGACAAAAATCAGTATTGAAACTCCGGACGTATAGAATAAAAGTTCATATCTTTGATAAGACATGAAACCAAACATTTTGTCAGAAACCTGGCGAGTTTAATGACTAACGTTTCAAAAGAAGTGTTGCAATAATTCCATTAGAAAACCTTCATTGACCATACGCTCTTTGTTTTACATTACAATTAAAATTATTTCATGAATTTCGTCAAGAATTGTCTTTGGGTACTGCTCCACATACTGAAAAATAATTAAAAACATACCCGAAATGATGTGAACATTTCCTGTCAGAATTTTTAAAGTAAGTCTGGCAGGAATTTCTCGTAATCTCTCCTGCATGAGTTGCAATAAATTCTTCTGAAATTCAACAAAACTAATTCTATAATTTGCTTTATAAATTTCAAAATGTCAGCAGGTCCGAAAGAATCCCCTGTATGCCAAACTGAGGTGAAATCTAAATTTTCATAAATTTTCTTATTATTTAAATCTATTTAAAAATCAGTTTGAAGTTTGTATGGGAGTGATTTTTCGAATCACCCCTCGTCCCATTTTGTACTGGGAGGAGCTGCCAAGCAGTTGCCCAGCAATCAAAAGGTGATTTCAAAAAAAAAATACTTTGGAATTAATTTTAGGTACCAAAATGAAGTTCTGAAAATGTGGAACGGACCTGGTGTGATGATTAGAACACTTGACTATCACGACCTGGGATCGAGTCCCACTCCCGAAATACTCGCAAAATGTGAGTTCTTCCTTCGGAAGGGAAGTAAAACGTGGGTCCCGAGATGAACTAGCCTAGGGCTAAAAATCTCGTTAATACAGACAAAAAAAAAGTTCTGAAAATCTGAAAAAAAAATCACACAGAAAAAGATGCTCTTTTGTATAAAATCAGAAAAACCAATACATTACCAATACAAATTTTAAAAATCCAATTAGAAGAGATTTTCACGGTTGTCAGACTTTAACCTTCACGTACCCGACCCCCAACATCTCATTTGAGGCTTTCCACGGACCAGCACGAATCCATTTTAATCGATGTTTTTTAATCTACTTGATATTTTTGTATACTATTCCTTTTTATGTGAGAAACCATTTTTTCATACCAAAAGTTCATATTTGTCTCGACTAACTTTCAAATAGGGCCTATGAAAAAATGGAACACAAGCAAATAAAAAATTATAACACGCAAACGGCTTGTTCGATCGGAAAGGTGTCTTCAGCAAAGTTGTAGACTAATATATGGCGGCTCTCAGAAAAATACACATTGAAAAATTTATTTAATTTTTCTTCTGGAAAAACTGAATTTTGTTACTAAAAATGTCTCAAAAAGCTATTTTTTTACCTTCGTGTTTTTTTTGTGAGAATAAAGTTCATTCTGTTAGCTATCATCTGTAAAAATTTTATAGTGGTAAAAAAATGTACAAAAAAGTTATGGCATTTTGAACATTTTTGGTTGCGTGTTTTTTAGAGTGCATGACGAATTTCCCGCAAACTAGATTTTGGGGTTGGCAGCACCTCTCAGATTTCAATAGAATTGTGTAGGTATGAAGACTATGTACTTCAAAGCAACGTTGCATACTTCGTTGTTTTTTTTTTAATTTTATCTACACTAATATTTGAAAAGGGCTTAAGTTTTTGACCATTTTTTATACCAATGTAACTTAAAAATAACATGACCAAAGTGTGGTATGTGTGACTATAAAGAATTTGTGTGAACTTTCAAGTAAAAAATTGAAATATTGAAAAAACGATCACGTTAAAAAAAGTTAAAAAATAAATTGAAGTCAATTAGGAATACATGCCCATTTGCGAAATTAAATTAATCCTATTCCGGAGAACCAAATCCCACACCAACCATTAAGAATAGAATTCAAAATGGATCAAAGTAATTAAATTGCTGTTATCTAAATCTAACCCAACATAAAATGTTTTTTTTTGAGTCAAGCCAATTTTTGGGTATTTTTATACGTGGATTTTCACATATTAATATTGAACATAGCTTTTTATGTTTCAATTATAAATCTATCCAATACAAAGAATATAATTTAGGATTCTCTTTTGAACCAGATCGAATTTCAACTTAAAAGTTTCCCCATTCATAGGAGAATAAAATAAATACTTTGCATCAGATAGACTTGTGAATCAAAAATATGGAGCTATGTTTAATTTAATATATGAAAATATCTGTAAAAAACGCCATGAATAAAAACTTTTGTTTTCTACCGAAAAGAAACAAGCAAAATGATGACATGAAGTATTTGTTGTTAGGAACCGTCCATTAAAGACGTAGCATTTTAGGGGAAGTTTATGATATTGCTAGGAGCCTTCTATTAGGTATAATAGAATATACTTTAAAAGGGGAGGAGCTGTCAAAAATTTTCCACCAATGCTACCGTGATTTCGAATGCAGCGATATGGTCAAACTCAAACATTACAGAATCCTTGAAAAAGGTCCAATAAGGACCGAAACGTCGGGTTAAGAAAACATATAGTTGTTTTTGATTGATCAAATTAGACTGAAATGTCAATTAAAGATATTATCCAACGTACAGTCGGTCACCCAAAGAAAGTCAAACTCAAAGCAATAAAACAAGTACGACCACGATTCTCATCAGTCAACGAGATTGAAACTTTTACTACAAATAATTTTATTGTAATAGGTAAATATCATTTAAAATAAAAAAATAAATAATTTTGCTTTCGGGATGAAATTGATCAGTAAATGAAATACCTTTGCATGTGCCAAAAATATGTTTTCCACCTGAATTAACCACCCCAGAATGCGAAATGCTACGCAAAACTTTTACGAGTTTTCTCAATTTTTAATTATTCAAGTTTTAAATTTAGTAAATTTTATGAAAACGTCTCAAAGTATGCACTTTTTATACTGAAAAAGTGATTACTTCCGGAGAAGTGCAATTTTATGTATAAATTTGAATATTTATAAAAATTTTGATGATGAAATCGTGTTTAGCAAATACTTGGCAGCTAAAAGCATCCATTCGAATATTCATTACATGTATCGCACACAACACGGTAACAAAAGTTTGAAAAGATATTTGAGATTCACCAAACACGCAATTACGGAAAATATTGAATTTAATACAGAAATATGTGACTAATTGACTGTAAAACATGTAACTCATCATTCAATAATCCTTTAGCCGGATGATGGCCATTTTCTACAAATTGTTTTAAGTTTAAAGCAATATTTTTAACAAATGAAAATGACCCTCACGTCGATCAATTTCACCCCACTGATCAATTTCACCCGAAATCACGGTACCTCAGAAATGCTTTTCTTCAAAAGTGCCCATCTTGCGATATATGGCAAAATTTTCAATAATTACAATGTTATGTTTTGCAAATTGAAATAATTTTTCTTATTTGCTTTTTTTGACTTTTAAAGCGTATTGACATTTTTTAATGTTATGAAAGTTCACATGATTATCTAAAAGTCACCCATACATAACTTTTTTGTAGGTAATGTCATTTTTTAAGTTATATTGAGTAAAAAACGGTCAAATATTTTAGCCCTTTTCAAATATTAGTCTAGATAAATAAAAAAAACAACGTATGCAATCTTGCTTTAAAATACATAGTCTTTAAACCTAAGAAATTCCATCGGATTCTGAGACAGTTTTGCCAAACCCCTACGGCGAGTTTGCGTGAATTCGTCATACACTCTAAAAAACACACAACCGAAAATTTTCAAAGTGCCATAACTTTTTTGTATATTTTTTTACCATTATGAAATTTCTACAGATGGTAGCAACAGAATGAACTTTTTTCTCTCAAAATATCACGAAGGTAAAAAAAATAGCTTTTTGAGATATTTAATTTTTAGTAACAAAATTCAGTTTTTTTAGAAGAAAAACTAAATAAATTTTTCAATGTGTATTTTTCTGAGAGTCACCATTTATTAATCTACAACTTTGCCGAAGACAGTTTTCCGATCAAATAAGCAATTTCAGAGATATGATTTTTCATTTGCATGTGTTTTATTTTTTCATAGGCCCTATTTGAAAGTTAGTCGAGACTTCATAAAAAGTTTTAATATGAGAAAATGGTTATTTATATTGATTAGAACAGCTGTGCAAAATTCTATGCAAATCAAAAATGCAAAATTAAAAAAATGGATTTTTTTTCGTGCTGCTTCGTGGAAAGCCTCATTTTCAAAATGCTGGTATTTCGTCAATTTTTATCCAATTGTTTTGAAGTCACCCTCAATCGATCATAAATTGGTGCAAGTTTATTACACCCAAGTGGTCATGCAATATCCGGAACCATTTCGGAGATATTCCGGATTGTACTGGGGTCAGGGAGAGTGCCGAAATGGCTAAAAATGATTATTTCGTGTGTTATTGTGTTTGAACCATAGATTTTTAGCGGAATTTTAATTGCGAAAAATAAAACACATCTGCGATAATCAGATTTGAGTAAGTTGACCCATCCGGATCACCGTGACAGGTTCCGCGGAGGTCTCATTGGGGACACTTCTGGTTCTCATCCAAAACATGTCGTGCGACATATCAAACTTCATGCTTCCGAATGACTGAGTCAGAAACGATACCCTGAAGTCTGTAGCAACTAGTATGACCACCCCGGAACATCTAGCATAGGTTTCACGGGGGTGACATTGGGGACATTTCTGGATTGCAAGAAGAACATGCCGTGCGACGTATCAAACTTTATGATTTCGAGAGAATGGAGCAGAAAAAATTGACTGAAGTATTTAGCAACTGATATGCCCGCTCCGGAACACCTAAACCAGGTTCCACGGGGGCCTCTCATACACAATGACACACGAAATAATCACTTTTAGCCATTTGGCAAAACAGACACCTCCCCCACTCCCTGACCCCAGTACAATCCGGAATATCTCCGGAATGGTTTCGGATATTATATGGCCATTTGAGTGTAATAAACTTGCACCAATTTATGATCGATTGAGGGCGACTAAAAAAAATCGGATGAAAATTGACGAAATGCCAGCATTTTGAAAATTAATTGTCGGGGGTCGGGTATGTGAAGGTTAATTTAAAACAGTAATCAACCAAGTAATCAACCCCGGGCCCCCACATTTTAGGGGCCCCCACAAAAACCTTTTTTGGTTGCGAACATTAGCTTTTTTTTCATATTGCTCAAGTACTGTTCGAAAATAAGGAAAAACATTTTTGGTCATCTCTCAGAGGGGCCTCCACATCCGCTCGTGCCCCGGGCCCCCACAATCCTTAATCCGGGCCTGGGTGTTCCTGCAAGGATTTCCTGTATGATTTTTCTAAGAATTTTGGAATAATACAATTCATGTAAGAAATTATCCAGGATATTGAAATGAAAATTATGTTGCTCTTGATAAATAAAATTCTGGTAGATTTGTAATCCTAGCATTCTTAAAACTCTCGCAACAGTTGACAAAATTCCGAAGAATTCTACACTGGACCAACCACTGACTGCACGTTAAAGTTAGACGTTCATTCTGTGCAAACTCTGGTTGAAGACAATAAGATCTTCGTTAAAACTTAATTTTACAAAAAGTGCTCTGGAAACGCCTATCTCTGCGACATTTATAGAGGAATCCATGCAGAAATTAAGAATGTTGATTCGACAGAATTTTCAAGCGAATTCCATAGGATAATGAAAAAACAGAAATCAAGAACCAAAATATAAGCTATCATTTTCCAAACTTCTAGGTTAAAATTTCTATTCTGAATACTGGAGGAAATTTTATCATCAATCTTTTTTTCACAACATGAGTAAACTGGAGATTGTGAAAACCCAGTCTATCTAATTCTCAAACAAAAAACTTTTCGAATTGTGCTTAGGGCCTGTCCATAAACTACGTAGACTCTTAGGGGGGACGGGGGGTCTGGCCAAAGTCTACGCTCCATACAAATTTCGAAAATTTTGTATGAGCAAAAGTCTACGAGGGGGGAGGGGGGGGTCTGAGATGGCCTAAAAAAAGTCTACGTAGTTTATGGACAGCGCCTTATCTTACGCGAAACCAACAAAATTCCCACTTCCTACTAATGATCCCAACAGCAAAAAATTGGGTCGTTAAATTGGACCATTAGTTATACGATCGGTCCGGAATTGAGTTGCTGCGAGTTGTCAGTGATTCACACGCAGCTCGCGCGCACACACACTTTTACACACGCGTGAAATAAATAATGAATCGCAGTAATAAATTTTGGGCAGCGCCAAAATAACACGGACGATTAATGGGACGAAGCGACGAATACCTCTACTAGATGATATTACTGGTTGCATCGAGCTTCGGCTCTTTTGCGTCAGAGGCCAGACTTTACACACAAGAATGTGTGCGGCGTGGCGCGGCGGCGTTTTGGAGAGTAAACTGCGAAAGAGATAATACACCACAACAACGCCGGCATTGTGTCCGGTCCTGCCATGATGGTTTGGAACAGCTCTGCGTGTCATCTGCGCGTGTTTTGTGCATGCTATTCCTGGAAGAAGTCAACCCGGGAATTTCTATGCGAAAACAAGGGGAAGCCCCCGCCAAATAGCTCGGCTAGGTGGGGTTCGTACTTCCGAGATAACAGCACATTTGATAAGATAGGCTTCGATAACGGTATCAACCATTCAATAATGCCAATTGATCGGTAGTGATTACAAGCTTAGGGAGCACCAATTCGGAATGCTGAAAGGTTTTGTTTTGTTTGCGTGAATATTTTTACATAATCAATTAATCAGACTTTGTCATTCGTTTTTTCGGAGTTGTTAGAAGTTTGGGAATGGGAACTGGATGTTTGCTTCTATTTACTAATAATGCATCCCACCATTGTATGTCTATTGTTTCTGGATGAAAGCCACATCAAGTTTACCCGTAGCAAATCTTTTGCAAAGTACATCTGTAGTTCCCTTTGCTTGGGTAAACTGTAGTTTATAACTTATAAGTTATCATTTTGATCGAGATCCTTTGGATTCTTCGCTTTGATCTACGATCATCACCTCATCATTAGTATCCATGTGGGATTCCAGAACATTTCCGTTGAAAGCTCCGTCAGGTCGTAGTTCTTTATTATCTTGCCAGAAAACGTTGATTGGACATCAGGATCTAATGATAAAGCAATGTGAATGACGGTTAGCAAGCTTCTTCTTTTTTTCGTAAACCATAATGTCGGGTCGAGGACGTCCTTGATGATCTCGCGATTTCACTACAGATTTATGCAACTATTTCCCAGAACCTGGTCCGGTTGGAACTTGTAGCAGGGTACATATCTGTCGACCAAGCCGTACTGTATAGTATTTTGTTTGTGTACAAACTTCGTTGAGACGATCGAGGTAAGCTGTCCAGCTAACGATGGTAACGATCGACTTGGTCGATAGTTTCTCCCACTAAATTGCACTTTCTACGGTGGGTTTCTACGTCTTCGTACAATATATACCACCGAGAATTCTTCGTAACAATAACTCAGTCCTGGAAGGCTACCACGCGTGTACAACGAGTATACCATATCAGCGTGTTGATGCAACCGAAACGATACATATTGAATGAGCGAAAGGCAATCCGGGTACAATCCGGAGCCTGTTGGGTATACGTTAACATTGGCGTCCATACCGGCAAAGGTAGCGCCTTTGTAATCATGACAACATGAATCCTTTTCTTCGAGAGGCCAACAAGAGATATTAGAAGAGTTCTCTTTTCTGTTTTACAGTCACACTAGCCATGGAAGTCTCTCATAGAGGGATATGGTTGAACAGGCTGGTAGAGCATGATATTAAATTGCTGTGTCGATATTCTCTTCTTGGACCTTGAAAATCGTAGACTGGGGCACGCAAACTCCCAACAGCTTGTACCGAATCCGCAGCAGGTCTCCAAGGTTTTTAGAGTCTCTAGTCGATAGATTAATGTAGGTAAGGGAAGTCGGCAAATTAGATCCGTAACTTTGGGATAAGGATTGGCTCTGAAGACTGGGATGACTCGGGCAATACCTTCCCGGGGTCCGGGGTTTGCCTCAATGCGGTCCGGGCCGTTTCGTGTGGTGTTCGCGGACCGCCGGCGGTCGCCGGGCCGCTGCAGTCATCAACTAACAGTTAATTCAGAACTGACACGGATATGCCTGGATATATATATATATATATATATATATATATATATATATATATATATATATATATATATATATATATCGTTGACACCTCTTCTTCTTGCTGCCAGTGACAGGGTGATTTTCTCGATTATTGTCATTATTACGTATCTTTACTATCTTGATTTTCAGTCCCCGGTTGGTTTATTCTGTAACCCCCCTTAATGGTTGAGCTTAATTAACTCTGAACTGAACTGAAGATATTTATATATAGAGCAGTCTTGACAGATGGAATCAAGAGATTTACTTACCTTTGCATTTTAATTCAGCTACGATGAACGTCTTCTTCGAAGGCTTCAATCTTCGTTCGTCAAACTAGACTTCCAGTGAAACGATATGCATTGATCACTCTCGAATAAAACATGGATGACAGAGCACGCAGGAAACACCAACCTGCATACATATGGGAGGGCTTGCTCGGTGAACACCTCTCGAACGCAACGATACAGCACACACATATGTGATGTCGAAGGCATTAAAGAGAATATGATGGATGGCGAAATTTTATTAATAAAATGCCCACTCGAACGGAACGAGACGACGTAAAACCAAGAGCAATAAGGTTGCGTATCTGAAGCAGCCAAGCTGAATGCTATTTTATTATTATTATTCAACACCACGGCAGAGGAATCAACGGAACCCGTAAAACGCAAGAAGGAAAAAAAAGTGACTACGACAATGACCAGCGAAGCACCACCACCGGAGAGCATCGAAGGAGGTGGAGGCATGTTCCTCCGCAGTCAAAACTCCTTCTCCGGTAACGAACAACACTCAGAGCCAGCGCACACTCGACGTAATTTTCTTCTTGGCTGGCGAAGTGGCATCGTCATTCAGTTGGTATGGACAGCGCACAGTGTAATTTCGTAGTTCTCGGAACCGAGTAGGCATCACCACCGTGAGAATAAATTACCATCAGCACTTTTGCTCTTCCTTGCACTGCACTGCTGGATTCTTGCAAGAGTTTTGAGAATTCACTATGGAATTTAGCAAAAATCACTTTGCACAGTCGGTTTCCACGAATTTCGAATCGTTAACTTCACCTTCACAATAATTTAGCACAGCAATTCAAGTCAAATCACACTTCAATCATCGAATAAAAGAAGATTACATTCCAATCAAGAACAAAATCGCACGTCGTCTGGAGCAAAACCACTGAAAAATCTGAGTCCGATTCGCTGGCGACTTGACAGCTACGTTTTGACAGTCTGTTGTTCACCACCGTGGGAACGATGCAACAAAAACACAACAAACTTTTGCCACACAGAGTCCTGCACGCACACACCTAGGACGAAGCGACCGAACCGGGTTTGTGTTGTTTTCACCCGAACCATCCGAACTTGAACCGAGTGGAGATGCACACCAATACCACTACGAGCGTGTTCGCGTGTTCGTCTACTTATGATGATTGATGACTCACACACGGTACAACGCGAGAAAGCTCGCCCGTCGGGTATCGTGAACAGTGGTCGAAAACTGGAATTTCAGCTGAGTAATAGTTGTATGTCTGCAACAACAATCTGGAAGGAACATAGCGCTGGTTCTCACAAGTTCCTACCTCATGCTTCCACAAGTCAGCCGATAGCGAAGACCACCAGCTAAGAATTGTATGATTAGCTGGTAGTGTAGTCTAATAGAGTTAATAAACTATAGAGGACGAATGTCGCTGCTGTTCCCTTTGTTCTCGTTCGCAAACATGTCGGGTACCTATCTGTCAAACTGCATACTTCTTGGCTTTGACACTTATAGCCCGGCCTATCTCCGTCAGCAAGAGATGTTTCGGCAGCGACGCCAGCGACATTCTTCCTCTATAGTTTATTACCTCTATTTGTAGTCTGGGCACTGTTGTCTTTTTTAACATCAGGTAAATTGAGGACAAACGTCCCGAGCGCTTGTTCACCAAGGAGGTGCGACTCAAACAGCGTCTGTTCTGCCATTCAGCGGTTAAGTATGAAGTACCTTTGAACCTTTGAACGGCAATAACTCGAAAACGGATCTTGGAACGTGAGAGCTTTGAATGAAGCCGCACGTGTTGGGTTCTTGGCTCGTGAACTGCAATTTGTTGGCTTTGATGTGGCAGCTTTCCAGGAGATACGCTGCACCAAAACTGGAGAATGGTGGCCTCATAGTGATCGGAAAGCCTATAAGCAGCTCTTGGAATTATCATTATTAGTCGAGACGTCAACTGGAGAAGCACCACATTGGCAACGAACGAACCCCGTTTGGTTTGGATGAGTTGCAAAGCCTTCGAAACGATTGTTGGAGCGTTTGGAAAAATGCCTGAGGAATTGTGGAGAACAAGACCATGAAAGATCCGTTGTCCGTGCAAGGACGTGCAAATGCTGTAAATGAAGCTAACCATCAAGAAGAAACCCTCTTCTGCTTTGCCGAGGTCAAGCAGCAACAACATGGAACATCATACGTGAAAAAAATCAAGCCAAACAATCAAGATTAGCTTGGCAACGAACTTCGGTTCTCTGAATTGAAAAAAAAAACTTTTCATGGAACTGCCCCAGGAACGGATTCCATCCGTTGAGTTCGGCAAAACAATTACCAACTTCAACCCCAAAGGTGAACTGCCTCAAGAGCGGATTAAATCCGTTGAGTTAGGCGATAAAATAATGAAGTTTACCCAAAGGTGAACTGCCTCAGGAACGGATTCAATTCCGTTGAGTTAGGCGACAACATTACCAAGTTCAGGTGAACTGTCTCAGGAACGGCTACTATCCGTTGAGTTAGGCGACATGATTGTATAGAGTGACATTCAAAGGTGGCCTGGTTCAGGAACGAAGTTTTCCGTTTAGACGAGATAGTGGATCTACAATGTTTTGCTCGTGGATAAATCAACAGACACGGGAGCAGTCGGTAATAATGTAGCCTAGGGTAACGATAGGCATGTGATGTGCGAAAGTGTTGAACTTACGGAAGCGTAGGACAGGACGTACTCTTATCTGGCAAGTCAACACACGAGAGCTTGAGTCAGCTTGAGGAGGGTACACTACGTTGGGAAGGTCAGCAAAGAACGTCAAATTTGTAGCACAATCTCCAAATAGTGACTAAATTAAACGTGAAAAAAGTTTACGTAACAATATTTGAGAGCCAAGCTTTAGTGGATCTGCAACGTTTTGTTTGCTATACAATCTTAAATGTGAGCGGTTGTAGTCTAAAAACCCATTTCTCGATGTGACCGGGAAGTGATTGTGTTTCACGGACAATGGCCAGTTTCGAAAGAAAAGGAGATGTGGTAGTTTAGCAGATCAATGAGTAGGCCGAGCTTTTGGAATTATCATTATTAGTCGAGACGTCAACTGGAGAAGCACCACAAGCTCCATGAGAGCCTAGATAAGATCTGGAGATTGCCTCAAACAAGATGCCAAAACAGTCATCATGCAGGTTGGCGAGCGACATTTAACGGACGTCGTGGATTTGAAGTCCGAGCATTGACTTGGACAAAAAAAAAACAACGCCATTCATGGTATCAAGAAACAATATGTAGAACCTTGCGATTCAACATCCAATGATTGTCAACCGATGGAATTGCTTCAAAATAACATCAGAAGCAAAACGAGAGGAAAGGAGAGATCAATGAATCTTTCAATGTCAACAGTTTGAGAGTTTATGAATGAAACAGTAGCAACAACAGCGCACGAGGTGATATGTACCGCTCAGCGACGTCAACGCCAGAAGTCGAATGCTAATGGCCGGTACTCTGCTCAAAAGGCAACGGTACAGCAAGGCTACTGGGAAAGACAAGATCACGGGAGAACTTCTGAAGCACTCATTCTCAAGCTCATTCCAACCGATTCTTTTGGAGATGCGGGAGGATGGAAAATTGTCCAATATAACTAGACAATGGGGAATCAGTATCAGTAGGTCGGCTCTAGAGGCACCAGCTTTTTTTAGTGTGGGCCGATCAACAAAGGATCAGATGTTTAACCTGCGGATGATCTTAGACAAATTTCAGGAGTATAACTTGCAGACTCACCTACTGTTCCAACGTACGATGCAATGAAAAGTAATTAGCTTTGGCAGATGTTAAAACAAGGTTCTCTGATGAAACTATGTAATTAAACTGATACACGCAACGCTGGATGGAGCAAAATGTAGTATTCGAGCCGCAGACGAATCTTGAATGAATTGAAGCAGGGTGATGCTCTTCCAAATTAACTGTTCAACATTGTATTTGGAAGAGCGATAAAGATGCCTGGCGTGCCGAGGAACGGCACTATTATTACATGGTCGCACATGCTCCTCGATTTTGTGGATAATATTATGGATAATCGGCAGAGATGTCCATATCCACAGTGTAGCAAAGAGAAATAGAAAATACACCACTCACGCTGTGCATCTCAACCGGAGTCCGTCTCTTTTATGTGAGTCCACCACTGAGATTCGGATGCGCGCATGCTTGGTGGGTCTCACAACAGTGTGGTGAGAGCGCTTGAGAATTCTCTCCAACGAATGTGTAAAGAATCACCCGGGCACGCGCTCCAGTGAGGTTTTTGCACCAGGATGCGATGACGTCACGTTTTCGATTCCCGCATCTTGTACCAATGTTTAGAGAACTCAAATGCATTGTCAATGGGGGAACCCAATTATTGATGTTGGCTGCAAACAATCCTATTGGGTGAGAATAGGGATGTCATATACGTGGGTTTTTGCGCCAGTGTGCGCCCCGGTGACACCATGGTGCTGATTCGGTGACTGCTGGGTAAGAACACGGGAGAGCGCGCGAGAGCGATGCGCGCGAAAGAGTGAGCCACACTCGATCCAAGGCGAACGAGCAAAAGCACTCACTAGCGCTTGGTCTACCCAACACCCAAAATAAGAGAAACTGGCTTCTTGGTGTGGGGAAAAATGTTCCTATCACCACAGAGAATAGACATCCAAGTCCAATCTGAATTTTGTATAAGGAATATTTCATCGGCAACATACAGTGTCGGACAAAACAATAAGACCACCAGCCATTTTTCATACAAAATAGCCAAGTTTGACGATGTGATGCTCGGTTTCTAGTGGACCGATTTGGCTGAAATTTTGGCAGTCGCCATGGAGTTACGTGAATTTCGATATGTATATAATTCATTCAGTTCTGTTCACTACATCAAAAGTTACTGATATACGAAACGACAAAATAATGGGACCATTTTCAGATTGCCATGATCCAAGGATATATGAGATTATCTGATACTTTATGATTGATAAACAAGTACTAACATAAAGGATGCCATTAAAATTTGGGGACATTTTTATTGATTTGACCACAAATAATTATCATGAAAATCTGGTGTTAGAATTTTGTCGCACCGTATATCTGTAACTTTGGAAGTAGTGAACCGAACTCAATCAATTTGATACACATCAAAATTCTAGTAATTTAAAGTCGGCTGTCAAAATTTCAGCCAAATTGGTTTACTAGAAACCGAGTACCATATCGTCAAACTTGGCCATTTTGTATGAAATAGGACCGGTGGTCTTATTGTTTTGTCCGACACTGTAAGTGGCAATCTTGGTGGCAATAGCGTGGCGCTGCAATCGGTTTATTTCCCATACTAATTAAACTCACCACATGAAATGTTTCAATTCACCACTG
>NW_026917198.1:0-25000 GCF_035046485.1 Aedes albopictus
TGTCAGTTGTGTCGTCGGTCCTCCGAACTACCTGTGCCCAACTCCGCCAACCACCCTGGAGGTGTACGTCCCGCACGAAAGCTACTGCACTCGGTTCTACAAGTGCGTGAACGGCAATGCCGTCGAGGGTCGCTGCCCGTCCGGGACGTACTTCAACCCGCAGCAGAACCTCTGTTGTCCGGACGAGTCGCTGTGCTATCGGGCGAATCCGTGCGTGATGCCCGTGCCCGGCTGTGCCAACTGCGCCAATCAGTTTGTCAACTCGGAGCTGATGGCTTCGGCGTTCTTTGTGTGTAACTGTGACGGAACCGGAGTGACCACCCAGTGCCCGACGGCGTTCGATCCGTGCAGTAATATGACGGTGCCGTTGGTGTTCACCGATGGAAACTGCGATCCAGCGGTGGTCACCACGACGACCGAAGAGGAAACCACCACAACGGAGGAAACTACTACTACGACCGAGGAGGAAACTACCACCACGGAGGAGGAAACCACGACGGAGGAGGAGACAACAACCACAGAGGAGGAAACGACGACAGAAGGATAGCAGGGGCTCGTTTTCTTCAAGTTTTTAAATTATAAGTCCCAGCAACAACATTTGTGAAGAACTGAGGTTGCGCAAGGATGAAAAATTATGTAAATTGTGTTATGTACGTAATAAATGGACAGCCTCAGAATTTACTCTTTTAGTACTCAAACTTCGGTTAAATTGTAAAATTCTTTGGATAAATTGTTTCTGAAATTGTTGCAGACATTCCTTATACAATTTATGAAAAACTTTTTCTGGAATCTTAATGACTTTTTTGTGTAAGTTTGACAAAGAAATACATTCGAGATGACGCCGAATTTTTCATAAAATGTGGATTGAAATGATGGTATTTGAAAAAATAATAAACTTCATGGGTAGAACAATAATCCGACAGATTATTTGTTTTACTAGGTTATATCCTTATTATCAAAGCTCAGACAACCGCATTAGTAAACACGTAGGTATTCAGCAAGACCATGCTGATAGTCATGGATTTGATTTCCGGTTGGTCCAGAAACTATTCGTAAAGAAAACTTCCCTGACTTTTTTGAGCATAGAGTATCTTTGAGTATCGTGCCTGCGCCACAATATAAAAATACAAAATAATCTTTGGCTGTGACAGCCCCCATTTAATATCCGTGGAAGTGCTCATAGAACACTAAGCTAAGAAGCAGGTTGTGTCCTAGTGAGGACTTACGCCAAGGAGAGGAAGAGGAGAGGATTACTAGCTGTAATACGCACTCTTTGTGCTCTGGCTCTGAGCATCAAATATGCTAGAAAACGACAGGACAGGAAAGAAGAGAGTAGAGTAGAAGTTCTTTTTACCCAACAGCCAGTTCAAATTACTCAACTATCAATACTATGTCACTTACTCATTTTTAACCAATCTTAATGTTGTTTAGGCGCTTGGATAATTACACCTTGTACGCACTCCTGGGTTGCTAGTCTTTTAAATGTACCATCTAATCCATCACTTGGTCCTTTTTCATTTGCGAAACCATGCAACTCTACGGGAACTCAAAAATCCTTCTCGTGAAACTTTTTCATTTGAACTAACTTTTGAGCTCTTTTTTGCATTCTTGAGTAATTTGAACTGGCGGTTGGGGAAAAAGAACTCCTACTCAAAGTACTCTGTCTGTATGCGAGTTAATGAAGTTAACTGAACTCACTTTTGGGAACTTTCCTTTCCCCGTTCAAGTTCAAAACAATGGATAAACAGAAAAAAATTAATAGAAACTTGTACGTTAAGGCATAACATGTAATCCAGAATAGTTTTTCGTAATTCTGAACTTAAAGTTGCACATCAAACAAAAACTATCAAGGTTCAGTGTTGCCAATAGCAATAAAATTGTAAAAATTGAATTTATGATTCTTGCTTGATAATTTGATTTGATACAAAAGTTCTCATGTAGAATTTCAATTGAAATAAGGATTATAATACATAAATTTTGAACTTTATCAATTTATTGTTATCCATTCTAATAAATCCATAATTGATAAACTGCCAACACTGTCATATTATTATTTTTACATAGTTTTCTATTCTCCTTTGTCTAAATTAGCCCAAATCACCTTTAAATTACATCAAATAATGTTTTCTTAGCGAAACTTGTAAATTCGACTTATTTTATATGTCAATTTCTTGATTTTGCTTTGGCTGACCAAGCCATGTGGGAAATTACTTTATATATTATTTTATATATTAGAGATAAACGGTTTTCAAGCTTAAAAACGCTGTATCTCTCGAACGGCTAAAAAGACCTCGGGGAGTTAAGCTTTTTCGACTGGAAAATGTCTGATAAACACGATGGAATCAAAATTTTTGAAATCAAAATATGCTCATTCGACGAAAAATCGTTTTTAAATTTTAAAATTGAATAATAACATATTTGGCAACATTGTATCAAAAAAAAAATATTTTTCCTGGATTCCTGTGTATATGTTATATTTTCAAAGCTATAAATTAAGAAATGGAAGGGAAAACTTGGATTTTTCTTGTATTGGCAAAGACGAGGGGTGCTGCCACAGGCCGAGGGGTGATCCGATCGGCACCAAAATTTGGATTTTTTCTTCCTCCATTTAAACAAACATTTCAACAAAATTTGGTCAAAATCCGTGATGGTCGATAACACGCGGTGTGTACACTTGGTGTGGAATGACCCAGCTGTATTTGTTGCATCCTTTTCAACTCGTGAATAATCGATTATTATTATCAAAATCGAAACTGTTTGATGGTAAGCATTTAACAGCGTTTCAGTGTTTACCAACTTGAAGTTTGCTCTCGAAAATCGCAATGCAAGGCTCAAAAATCTCTAAACTCATGGTATACGACCTTTATCCTATTCTTTTCAAGTTGGGACAAACCTATGTCGCATTGGGTGGAATGTCGCAACAAATGCAGGATGTGCCATTGTCATTATTGT
Organism: Aedes albopictus; assembly: GCF_035046485.1. Taxonomy (NCBI): domain Eukaryota; kingdom Metazoa; phylum Arthropoda; class Insecta; order Diptera; family Culicidae; genus Aedes; species Aedes albopictus. Next base: position 2,953 of record NW_026917198.1, read on the forward strand.
TGCGCAATGGTTGCATTTTGATTCACTGGTCATATATGTATGACCCCGTTAATGAAACCGAGCATAATAATCATATTCAAGGCTAGGTTGTGACTGCGTCAGTGAAACGGTCCGGCTCCAAAAGGTTTAAGTGGCATTTTATGAAGACCGGTTGAACTTCTATACAGTAACATGTTTTTCGAATGAGTGTAATCAGTTTCATACCTTTTAATTCCGCCCTATGTTGCTTATCCTTTGACAGATACGCGTATTTCGACTACCATTTGTAATCTTCCTCAGTGTCAGTTATCCACTGACGCGTATCTGTCAAAGGATAAGCAACATAGGGCGGCATTAAAAGGTACGAAACTGATTAAACTCATTCGACGAGGGTATTCTGCTAAGAGAGTTCGAAAAGTCGGTACAAGAGTAACATGTTTGTTGGGTAGAAAACACTGAGATGATTACCGAAAACAGGAACAAGGAAAACAAAGAAAAGGAATACGCCTGGAAAACAACAAGATGATTACGGTAAAACGATAGGAATGCTGCAAGAAGATGGTAGAACAATGTTAAAAATAACAGAAAAATGCAGTAATTTGACAGGATGATGAAAAGAATGAAAACGGTAGTGACGGCATAAACATGATATTAAAATAACAGATCCTGACAATACAATCTGAAAATGAAACCCTAAAACAATGAAAATCTCCCAAGTCGTAGTCCAATGTTGTATGTTACAATACAGTTTTCCTTCTGAATCTCGAGCTACCAGCCAACAACAATATACCACTGGATTTGTCAAAGTATTTGAATTGCGGTTATATAGACACCCCTTTTCCAAAGACAATGACATCGATTTCTTCCAAACATTTCCTACTAGTAGACCCCCATCCAGCAAAAAGTTTCTCCACTATACATTGCAGCACGTTGTCTTTTTACTCCAAAACAACTCACACGTGCGGTAGCCTTTCTGCGCTTTTTACATCGGGTCATTGTTCTAATCGATTATAAGTACGTCTGCAGAGTTGCGTCGGCGTAGTCTACCTCACCCCTTCAACATGAAAAGTTCCCACCTCATATTTTGCGGTCTGAGCCTCGCGCTTATCGCAGCCAGCCTTCCCCGTAACGCAGCTCAGTGTCCCACCTGCGTTAGCTGCGTGACCGGTCCTCCCGACTACATGTGTCCTTCGCCTCCGAACACCTTCGAAGTGTACTTCCCACACGAAAGCTACTGCACCCGATTCTACAAATGCGTCAACGGTAAGGCCGTCGAGGGTCGCTGCCCGTCCGGGACGTACTTCAATCCCCAGCAGAACGTCTGCTGCCCTGACAAGTCACTATGCTACCGATCGAATCCGTGCGTGATGCCCGTACCCGGCTGTGCCAACTGTGCCAACAAGTTCGTCAACTCAGAGCTGATGTCTTCGGCGTTCTTTGTGTGCAACTGTGACGGAACCGGAGTGACCACCCAGTGCCCGGCGGCGTTTGATCTGTGCACGAATAGCACTGTGCAGTTGGTGTTCGCCAATGGGAAGTGCGATCCGCCGGTGTTGAGTACGACGACGACGACGACTGAAGCACCGACCACAACGACGGAGGCAGCGACAACAACAACCGCGGAAGGAACGACCACCACCACCGCCGCAGCGGAAACAACAACTACTACCGCGGAGGAGACAACCACGACGGAAGGAGTGACTCCGTAGAAGGGTGGATCTTGATCGAATTGAAGCATGATTATATGGGAGTCCTGCGACTGATATGTGTATCTTTTCTGTACAATTTCATTAAAAAAATAATCGTAACGTGTGAAGAGTTAGAGATAGCAAAACTTTTATTTCGGGTTTCACATGGAATAGGACTGTTTCTTTTTCAACACCTGGTTCCTTCATAACACACAAGTTCCTCAAAGCCTGATGAAACTCTTACATGATCAATGCGTTACTTGGGTTGTGTTTAAACTATTCAAAACATCACAATTCAGCTTAGTTCATACTTGGTTCTTTAAATTTGATATTTTTGCTTGCTTACTTGAGATTGATTGAACAACCATAAGGGCCATCCGTAAATCTAGTGGTTGTCTAGAAAGGGGAGGGGGCTATCCAAAGACCAGGGACAAATTTATGCAATCGCTCGCCAACAGCAGACCATTTACTTTTGGACGATACATATTTACAAATTTTAAAAATTTTGTATGAACAAAAGTTTCCAAGGGGAAAAAGGCGTCTGAGATGGCCAAAAGTGAGTCTACGTAGTTTAGGATCAGTGCCTAAAGAATAAAAACCGTCGCAGTATTTGTGGGGTGTGAACAAAGGATAGTGTCATTCCCCTTGCCTGTCATTACCCTAGCAAGCAATAGTGACTGCAAGCATCATCACGAGGTTGTCAGTAGTTCTGTTCAAAGAAGTAGGTTGAACATGGTTTAAGTTGCTGCATCCTGCTCTTACCCATTCGTCAACAAATGGGAAAGAACAAGCTGCTGCAAGCTTCGACCATGTTCATCTTACATTGAGGAATGCAGCTTTGGTGGAGTAATGCGCTTTAAGGTACACTGGGGCAAGTTGATACGAGTGGGGCAATATGAAATGCGATGTTTTGAAATAGATTTCAATACAATTTGGAAATTTATTCTTAGCTAGAAGATTGTTTGAATCAAAAACCTTGTCGCAATCAAATTGTTTATCATCAATAGAAAACATCATGTTAACCCGCTGTTTCAACTTGCCCCGGTGTACCTTAATCGTGAGGTCCCGTATAATGCCAAGTGATTCTACAGTCGGCTAGGATGGCGCAAAACCGATTGTTGCTGTGAGTTACGCATTATTCACAGTATTGAAGTAAACAAAATTAAAAAAAAAAACAGTATAACCCACATAGTGGTGAAAGTGCCTTTCTCGTCGAATGTGTACTCATGATCTTTCCATCGACGCAATCAACGGACGAGAAGGGGGAAATTCTCATAACAGCGATCTGAGGCTGTACCACCTACGAATTTCTGAATCCTGAGAATACTTTGTTTGGAAAACCAATAGTTTTATCAATGTCATCATCGAATTAGGGCACTTATTCCGGCGTTATGTTCAACGTATAGGCAGAGCTGAAAATATCAGTCCTCTCAGTTGACTGCTTGTAAAGTACAGCTGTGAGGAAAAAGGAAGCCGTACGTTTGATTATTTGATGAGATCTTTCTAATTTCTATTAGATGTCTTGATGCTAAAAGTGTGGGACCTCTACTCGATTCACAGTTTTTCAATTATAATTTGATTTTCTTAGTATGGGGAAGGGATCACAATATTTTATCTCGTTTCAGAGTGCGAGCAATGGCGCTTAAACCTAGGCTTTCGAGCCAGGGCATAAGGGGAAAATCGTATGGCACTTCCCAGGACGAGGAACCTAGACGTAGTGAAGATAACTTTCTTAGCAACTTTAGGTGATTTTCAACCGGAATACTACTAGTATACAGATGTTGGCTTTCTCGGTCTAGGGTTAATCTAAACGGCTAGTTTTGGATTATCCTAAAACTAGCCATTTAGATTGACCCTAGACCGAGAAAGCCAACATCTGTATACTATTTCTTAGCAACGTCACTCCCAACGTTTTTGCGTAACTTCTATGCCATTTACTATACGGAACGGTTGGTACAAGATGTCCCCGTTCTATGATTTTAATTTGATATTTAATGACACTGCACAGTAGGCCTGGCCGCTTCAATACTTGTAATGCATCACTGATACACTGCAAGCATTGACAATGACAAGAAAAGTTATAGAAGTAGTTGATTCTATCATTTTCCAGGATTCTTTCAAATGATGGCTGTGTATGTGTGGACTAGACTAGATTAGACAACGTTTACCCATCCTACTGTATATTTAGATGTCCGGAATCTAAAATGGAGTGATTTGATGAGATCCCTTTAGTTTTTTAGGTTTTTGTTTCTCTTACACATATCTATCGCATGCATTGATTTTGTTCACTTTCGTACTTCCGCTGAAGCACCCAACGCTGCTTCTGCAACACCGGTAGCCTCCTTATGTAGTCCTAGTCTATTTTCTTGTTTACCGTTCATTAGCTTATCGAAATGTCACGATTTGATGTGTTCCATGCATGAGTTTGGTATACTTTATATTTGGCCACTTTTGACGAGACCCCCGGAAATGATTCCGGAACACTAACGATATATTCAAATGTGGTCTGAGCTTATGTAAATGCATAATCCAAGCAAAAACACAGATAGAGACAACTGAATGCCAACCATCATTTTGAAACTATGTCAGTGCGTGGAACAGTGGAATGGATTCCGATTTGTATTCTAAAACTTGTTTCCCGGAAATTTAAAACCGAAAAGTGAGTACAGTTAAGAATCTTTTCAAGAGAGAATACACTAATGTTTTCTATTACAGCCAACACTAAATGACGATTAGACGTTCAAACGAACACCTTAACGATAAAACAAACAAATTGTCATACTAACCTAATAAAATTTTACAGAATCCTTGGAAAAGGTCCAATAAGGACCGAAACGTCGGGTTAAGAAAACATATAGTTGTTTTTGATAGACCAAATTAGAATGAAATGCCAGTAAACCCCCCAAAAATAAATGCTAACTGTGCATCTGTGCAACTGTGCAGCCGGAACTAAAAACACTACCGGTAGTAACTTCTGTGGACTGTGCTTTTTTCATATTATCCATGCATCAGGTTACTGACAAAAACGCGATTTGATGTACCGCAAGCATGGGTTTGATTCACTTTTATATATGTCCACTTCCGTTTGGACACCCTAAACCGGCTCCGGAACATTTACATGGTTCATTTTTACATTTGACCAATTCCGACGGGACACCCGAAACCGGTTGTGGAACAGTACCGGTGGTCTCCAACGTACTGGCGATTTTCTTCAAAACCGTTCATCAGGTTATCAAAAAACCGCGATTTGATGTGTCGCATGCATACCCAGACAACCAGTAATCGTATAAGATGTTTCATAAGATGATAAAGTGGAGGCCATATACGTGCATGCCTCCATTTAGGCGCATGTAAAATGTACGCATATCGCCTCCGCTTTAACATTTTATTCAACATCTTATACGATGACTGGTTGACTGGGTAGAGTTAGGTTCCCTTCTACATTTGACCACATCTGGAGGAACACCGGGAATCGATTTCACACTACTAGTTTTCCACACTTGGATTTGGAGAAATTTTTTTCTTGTTAACCGTTCATCAGGATATCTAAAAGCCATTTGATGTGTCGCGAATATTGGTTTTTTTCTCTTTTACTTTCGGCCACTTTCGGCGAGACACCTGGAACCGATTCCGGAAAACTACCAGTAATTTCTAATGTGGGCTTAGCTTATTTACTCGCTAACCGTACAATTAGGTTATAGAAAAGGCTACGATTTGATGTTTTGCATGCATGAGTTTGGCTCACTTATATTGTTGGCCACTTCCAGCGGAACACCCGGAAGCGGTTCCGGAATGCTACCGTTTTAGATATGATCTTAGACTATTTTCCTATTTTCCGTTTATTAAGTTATAGAAAAAGCTGTGATTTGATGTGCCGCATGCATGGGTTAGGTTCACTTTTTATTACCGTTTACCGTTCATTAAGGGAACGACCATAAATAACGTCAAGCAAAAATCGACCATTTTCAACCCCCCACCCCCCTATGTCTCACTTTTTGTATGGGACCTCTGATTTTTTGTATGGGTCGTCACACTTTGCTGAACCCCCCCCCCCTCCTCCCTTAAAGCGTGACGTAATTTATGGACGTTCCCTAAGTTATAGAAAAAGCTGCGATTTGATGTGTCGCATGATGGGTCGCATGCATGGGTTTGTTGCAATTGCATATCTGGCTCCTTCCTGGGGTACCGGTCTGAAACACCTAAATGGCCATAACTCCGAAACGGCTGGACCGATCTGAACCATTTTCAATAGGAAGCAATGGGACAACATACCCCTTCGAATGAACCATCGATCGTTGAAATCGGTTCATATTTATTATCTAAAAATGAGGTGACCTTTTTGTACACATACAAACACACACACATACATACACATATACATCATCTCAACTTGACGAGTTGAGTCGAATGGTATATAAGACTGGACCCCTCCGGGGAATCTATCGAATTTTCGTTTTTGGAGTGAACATATAGCCTTTCGGTACACTTTGAGCACGAGAAAGGCAAAAACATTTGCTTACCATCAACAGTCAAAATCTCTATACATAGAAAAATCAATTAAATGTCCCATAAGATGTTAAAGATGTACGTGTTTAACTAATTTTGTTTATTTTCTGTATAACACTGTAGGTAGACTACCTGATGCACAACTCTCTAGTTGAAAACCTGACCCTTTCCGTTCGTATAAGAATACTCAAGCCGAACTTATGAATGTTAAACACGTCCTTGTTAATTAGTATAAGATACTGCAAACCATTGCATGCTCTCCAACAGGTTAAATACAAGACAATTCTTAGCTGAAACTCACCAAAGATTTCGAGAAGGATCCCGTGCTCGATTAACAAGTATACACAAGAGGCAACCGCCACGGGTATCTTGTTCAATGATTACCAACGCAGGTGAGGGTCTCTGTTCATTTTCAACACCGACATTCCATAACACGCAATAATATTTCGAGCAACAGGTCACGTAGCATGGTGAGATGACAGCATCTTTAAAAGATAAGAAACAAGTGCAAACACTGACTGTTTCGCTCTGTTGAAAGATATTTTTGTTGATATCAACGCGCGTTGGGTTTGGATCTGCTGTGGTGAACGAGTCTCGCAAATTGGTTGCTTATTTGCAGCAATTGAATTCACATTCCGAACGTCGAACTATCGACCAAAGCTTGAATGCTCAAAACTCATGCCAGAAAACGGAGAATAAGTTTTTTTTATGATTGCCAATAGATGGTACAACTACACAGCCAGCCATCAAGGTGAAACTCTCCAATTTATTTTCCAACCAATCGACTATTCAATCGATTCCGAATGCTGGTAACTAAACTGACGGAGCCGAGTACATTCTCAAGAGCATCCACTCGATCCCGAACCGAAAAACGGTGACTGAAGGACGGACTGCGCGCGGGGCAGGGCGCAGTGGGCATCAATCGCCTTCGGTATCCAGCAAGAAACCACCGCCGCCCGGACTCCGTCTTAAGTTGCAGCGCATTCACTAGAAATCCACTCGAGATGATCGAGAGCAGGCAGTACTGGTGGAAATCATCATCAACAGCAACATCATCATCATCATTATTGCCGACCAATTGATTGCTTATTGCGGTTTTCGCTTGTCGGCGGCTCCTTCGAACCGAGAACAGACACCGACTGACTAACTGGCAGGCCATCATCGAGAGGGTGCCAAGTTGATGTTTGAAAAGGTGATTTCATGCCTGCTCTAGGTCCAACAAATGTATAGGCACTCGTGAACGCCAAAACACTCCAACTGTCTGCTGCGGTCGGTCGAGAAGAGTTGCCGACGACTACGACGTGCTCCAGAATGGTTCGGATGGTTGTTTCTTGCTCGTCTCGAGGCTCCGAAAATAGGTCATCATCCATCATCCCCGTAGCAGTCGGGTGGTAATAAAATGCAGTAAAATCACTAACAATCCGATTCAAAATTAGCGTGAAATGTTTAACGACACGCCGCTTTATGAAGCCCGGCCTGATACGAGATTGGATCGCGTTCAATCCAACCGTCGTCGAATACGGGGCTTCGGCGCGAAAGATTCGACGGACAATAAACGTGGGACGAATTTACAGCGTCCAATAAAAATGTCCATAAACAGATGGGGAAATAAGCGTTCCAACAAAAAACTACAGCGAGCTCGGAGCGATGACAATCGAGTTCGAAATTCAATCGACTGACTAGTTTTACGAACCTAAGGCATTGAGGTTCATGGATTAGCGGGAGATGAAACCGTGATGTGCTTTTGTCAGTTTGAAATTCTGTTGAGGTCGATGATCAATCTCATGAGCTTCCAAGAAAAGCCGTTCTCGTCTAGCATTTTCCATCATACTGTGCGTGCACTGCACTCTCGCATACCACATTGATATTGATGAACAGATGACGCAACCGGTGTTCAGTGTTCACGTAGGTACAATTACAACCTGCTTCGTTGTTAAGTGATCATCGGCGAAACACGCTTGATAATTTACATTCAAAAAATTTACAAAAAAAAATCTCCTAAAATTGTTTTTCATATATTTCCACAGGAATTCTTTCAAAAATAGTATTTCATAAAAAAAAAATCCTACTGGAATTCTTTCACGAGTTTATAATTAGGACCACACAAGCATACATTCAGAAATTTCAATAAATTCCGAAATTACTTGAGAAATGCCACCAAGTAGGATCTTGGACTATTTAGGCAAGTCGCCCTGCTCCTTATTTCCTTCCAGAATTTACACCAAAAAAAAAAAAAATACCGGAAAATTTTGCCTGAATTTCTTTATAAATTACACCAGGAATTCTTCCAGAATATCGTCTGAAGATTCCTTCAACAACCCTTAGATATTTATTCAAAAATGCCTCGTGGATTTCTTTATGGGAAGATTTTATAAAATCTTTCAAAATTGCTTTTTGTTTCCTCCGGGATACTTGCGGAAATTTTTTCAAGGGTTTCTCAATTAATAACTCCTGGAAATCCTTCATATACTCTTAAAAAAAAATAAACAATGTTCTTCACTGATTGCTTTAGGAATTCCTCTTGATATTAATTCTAAAATTTCTCTAGGAATTGCTTTAGAAAACACTTTTTAAATATTTTCGGGTTTGTATTCAGAAAATCTTTCAAATTCTTTTAATATTTTTTTCCAGGAATTCCTTTAAAAAAATCTCCAGAGATTCCATGAAAAATTTCTCCAGAAAATCTGTTACAGATTAAAGAAAAAGTTGAAGCTGCATTCATTCACAGATTTAAATAAAATCGGAAATTGCTTGAGAACTGTCTCTATGGATTTCTTTAGACATTTATCAAATTTTCAACTAGAAGTTTCACAAAAAAAAATAAAAAAAATGCCTGAATTGCTTTATAAATTCCACCAGAAATTTCTCTTGGGCTTCCTTCAGAAATACTTCTTGAAATTTATTCAGACATTTCAACACATATTACTTTATAAAATTCAAGGGTTTTCGCAAAAAAACTTCCAAAATTGTTTTCAGAATTTCCTACAGGGATATTTGCGTAAATTTCTCCAAAGATTCCTCCAGAAATTCCCCCAGCAATTCTCATTAAGAAATTTTGAAATATTCATTCCAAAATGATCCCAGGGAATCGTTTTTATTAAGAGAAATTTTTTCCGGAGCTTTATTCGATTTTTATTTAAATATTGTCAAATAATCCTCTATGGATTGCTTAAGGAAATTTTCCAAAGATCCCAAGTGATTGCTCCAGAAATTTATTATAGTGTTCTTTATGAAAATCTTGCGAGGATTGGTTGATTCATTTCTCCATAAATTTCTTCATAAACTTCCGCAGTGATTTTTTCAGAAATTCTTTCAGAAATACCTTCACAAGTTTCTCAAAGGTTCCGTTGGAAAACCTCTCATGAATATATTTCAAGAATTCATCCGTGGGTTTCTATCAGAATCTCACATCAATCTTCCAGAGAGGCTTTCAGGAAGTTTTCCAGTGATTGCAGTGGATTTATTAAGAAGTTCCTCCAGGGATTCTTACAGCACATCTTCCAGTGGTTCTTCAGAAATTCCTCCAGGGGTTTTTATTCCTTTCTCCAAGTTTTTTTTTTCAATTAGAAAACTTTCTATTGGTTGCTCCAGAAATTTCTTCATTATTTTTTTCAGAAATTTCTCCACTGTTCCCTTCAGAAATTGCGCCAATTTCTCCAGAATTTAGTTCCAGGATTCTTAGAGAAGACCTTCCCAAAGATTTCCCGAGTTATTTCTTCAAAAAATCCTTCAAAAAATCCCTCAGTGATTCCTTTAGAAGTTTTTCCAAAGAAATCGTTGCAACCCGCCAATGATTCTTTTGGAAAATCTTCTATGGATACCTCTTTAATTTTTTTCAGTGATTAAAAATAAAAATCTTTTATTTTTTTTTAGAAAGTCTTCTAAGATTTTTTAAAGAAATTTCTCTCAGAATTGCTTCAGAAATTCTTTCAGCAATTCCTTTTGAAAACCTTATCTATATTAAGTAAGGAGTTCCTCCGAAGCATTGTGTAAAAGTTCTTTCAGAAATTGTATAAAATATCCAATCAAGGATTCTTTCATAGAATCGTCTTCAGATGGATATAGAAATTCTTTCATGAATCCGTCCCTCCCCAGATTTTTTTTCCAAAGATTTCTGTAGAAAATCTGCCATGGATTGCTTTCAAAATCCCTTCGTGAATTTCTTAATCATTTTTAGAGTACCCTTCTGAAAGTTTCCTAGAGATTCCACATTGAAATTGTTTAAGCATTCCTCTAGTGAACGTTTCATTAATCTCCTTGCAAATTTGCCACGTATTCCTGCCGAAATCTCTCCAAAGATATTTTCGACAGTTTTCAAAATGCTTCAGCAATTTCTTTAGAATATAGAAATTCAGAATATCTTCGGAAATTTCTCCAATGCTTCTTTATTAAATTCTTTCTGGGATTTCCTTCAAAAATCGTTATTGGTAGCATGTTAAAGAACTTTACCAAGTATTTTTGAGAAACTCATCCAGTGTTTACCTCATAAAATCTTCTTGGGAAATTGAGGATTTTTTTTTCAAAAATTCGTGAAGGTATTTCTTAAAGAACTTCTGCAGTAACTACTTCGGGAATTTCTCTTCAGCATTGAATTGATAGTTCCCGAAGGTAGAAATTTCATGGTATGACTTCCTCATGTATTCCTCTTTGTATTTTATCGCTCATCATTTCACGATTTACTCCAAGAATATGATTTTTTCCTTAAATTCTTTCAGAAATTTATTTAGAAATTTCTACAGATATTTCTTTTAAATTTTCTCAGTATATTTTTTCAGAATTATATGCAGGTTTTTATTCAATTGTTTCTTCAGATATTCCTCAGGGGGATCCTTTAAAAATACATGCTCGGATTTTTCCAGGAATTATTTCAGAAAATTTAGAATTTCTGCAAGATTTTTCCAAAAACCTCTCAAGCAATATTGTTACTATACCATTCTCAATGTATTTCAGAAATCCTTCTTCTATTTTTTCAGGAATTTCCTTGCATTTCTTCAGATACCCACAGTTACTTTACTTACCGATCAGGCTAAGGCCGGAGTGGCCTCTGCTGTTACTATGTACCGTCTCCATTCCACTCGGTCCATGGCTGTTTGTCTCCAGTTCCGCACTTTGTGTAGGGTCCACAGATCGTCCTCCACTTGGTCGACCCACCTAGCTCGCTGCGCTCCACGTCTTCTTGTACAGGTCGGATGACTCTCGAGAACCATTTTAGTCCTGTGCACATCAGATATCCACAGAATATCCATGAATATGACTTCACTTGGTGTTTTATCTTATTATACAACCATTCCATAGAAAAACGATATAGTGCAACTCCGATTGTCGTGAAACTTGGTGTGTTTGTAGTTTATCATTAAATAATTAGACACGTATTTTTTTTATTTCGGCATTAGGGTGACCAATTTTTAGATAGGGTGGTCCTAAAAAATGAGGTTTTTAAATACTAAAAATCATAGCTTTAGAACCAGTTGACCGATTTTAAACTTCTTTTTTTTTGTTTGAAAGCCATTGAATTGTAGTTTTATTGAAAAACACGTTAAAAGGGCCAAACTGAGTTAAGGGGTAAAAAATGTATTCATTTAAGTTTTTTCACGTTTTTATGGTCTCGGGACCAAAGCAGTACCCTGGTTCTATATTTTCATCAAAAAAATCATGAAAATTTGGCGTAACATATAAAAAAAATCAGAGATCAATTATCACATCAGAGAGAGACTAATGTATGTTTTAAGTTTTTGAAATAATAAACTTTGTTCAGTCTACCGAGCACGCACTGCACTGGCAAACCAAGTGCATATTAATAAACACTGCGTGGGAAGGGAGGGAAGCTAGAATGCCATAATAATCAGACTGTTCCATGATGAGTTATTCGTCAATCAAAAGAACATTAGTTCGGAACTAAGATGAGGAGAACTGTTTCATCAAATATTGTTAAGCTGCATAAGATCGCAATAGTACACACCTCAAATCGCATAACGCTTCAAATCATATGGCGTTGTTATTATCCTTCCAATGCACGTATATTGCCTCCGCTGTTGTACGTATAAGGCACTTTTGCTGCGTCTTATTGATGTAATACCGTATAAAAGTACGTATACAGGGTGTCTACTACCTGAAAAACCCTGGAAAACCGGGAATCCTCAGGAAATTCTTTTCAACAGGAAAAAACCTGGAATACTCAGGGAATTTCGTGAACACTCAGGGAAATTTTGAATCGAAAAAAAAAATATAAAACATTGCGTCGTATGAATGATAAAATTGCGAATTTTATTACATGTAGATCTACAGAAATAGGTTCCACAGAGTGCATCGTGGGTATGAATAAAAATGTTTTCGATTATTTAGTGTTAGCGTATCCATCTAGAAAATCGGCTACAATAGTTTTCCAGAAATTCCGTCAGGGTTTCTTTCTGGAATTTCTTTGGAAATACCACTTTGAATTCCTGCGAGGGTTTTTTACAAGATTTCTTCCGTATTTTTTCACGCCATTGTCCTGGCGAATTTCTTTCGGAGATTCTTCTGAAATTTTACCAGCATTTTTTTCAGATTCAAACATTTCCTTCCGTGATTCTTGCTTGAGAATCTTCCAGGATTCCAGAATTTCGAAAGATTTTTCTGCAACTTTTATGAACCCTACAGAATATCGCTAGAGTTTTTTTTTTCCAGTTTTGCTCCCAGAGTTCCCGTGAGTTTCTACCAGAATTTATCCCGAGATCTCCACAAAAGTTTTTTCTCAGGATATACCGCAGATGTTGTCACGGAATAGCTGTTAGAGTTTCTTTCGGGATTCCTCTTGAAGGAGTTATACCTGGTATTTCTACTAAAGCTCCTCCAAGGGTTTTAAGGAGTGTTTCCTCTAATTTTCTAAAGGAATTCTTTACAAGATTTCTTCCGAAGTTTCTCCTATGATTACCTCAAGAAATTTTCTTTAGATTTCTTCTAGAGGTAATCCTTGTATTTCTACAAAAGTTTCAGCTGGTATATTCCCAAGGATTCTCGCAGATTTTTTTTAGAATTCTCTCGGAGTTTTTCCTTCCGGTGTTGATCCTGGGATGATTCTCAGAGTTTTGCAGAATTCATCAGATTTTTTAGAAAGTCTTCTGAAATTTCTGCAGGAGCTTCTGATAGTATTTCTCGTGGAGTTCGCCCCGTGATTTTTTTTTTTGATGTTTCGGGATTTCTTTATAAATTGCTCCCGGAATTCATGCAGAATTTTTTTCCAAGAGTTTTTCTCGGAATTCCGTTGAAATTTTGCGAAAAATCTGTGAACTCCTGATAGAAACTGAGACATCTCGGAATAAAAATTTCGGAGACTAATTTCCAGGAGGAAATGGTAAGGAAATTTAAAGAAGAACTCTGAAATCCTCTAAAAGGTATCTCGGGAGAAACTACGTGCGAAATCCCGCACGTGAATTTCCACGAGAAATATCTGAAAACTATCTCTGGAAGAACTTCTGCAAAAAAACCCGTGAGAAATTGTTGGAAAATTATCTGAAACCAATAAGAGAAATTCCTGGAAAAACTTAAAAAAATAGGAAACAATTTGTGAAAGATCTCCGGGAGGAACACAGGAGGAGACCCCGTGAAAAATCTCGACAAACCTGAAATCGCGAAAAAGCACGGAAGGAGCTATTTATGGAACCTCTGGATATATTTGGAAAAACAGGAGAAAGCCAGAAACGAAAAACCTTTGATAACTTCAAGGAAAAAATCTGCGAGAAACTGGATATGAATACAAAGGAGGTTTCGAAGGGCTTTAGGTGCGTTACATGGGGTCCGAAGGGGTGATTTCTGAGGCATTTCAGTAAGTTTCAGAGAATTTTCGGAGTGTTTCCAAGACGTTACAGAGGCGATACGTATGCGTTTCGGGATTTTCGGAGGGTTTCATGAACGTTTCAGGAGGTCCGACAGGATTTTATGGAGTTCCGGACGATCATAATTGGGTTTTCCCTTAAACCCAACCCTCCCCTAAAAGCCCCACTGAAATATTGGGGAACCTCGTAACCATGCGGTTAGGGTCACCAAGCTTCTAATCGCACCATACTGTGTGGTGAGGGTTCGATTCCCGCTCCGGGCGATGAAGCTTTTCCTGAGAATAGTTTCTTCTCCGTATCCACTGGTGTATGATCCGTGTGTCCGTTGTCTAGTGTTAAGTTTCGTTCAGTCTGTACAGCATCTGGCTGAAGACGGTGTCCGTGTCTTTTTTTTAACCCCTGGAATCCTCCGAAATCCTTTCAAACACCTCTAAATCCACCCTGAACGTCCTGTACCTACCTAAAAGACCACCTGAAATATCCTTAAACCCATCTGAAGCCCCCTACATCCCTCTGAAACGCAGCTGGTGGCATCGTCAAAAAGGATTAGATACTGTGTGGGTGTGAAATAGCCCTTATATCGAAGTGTGTGCTTTGCCGAACATTCTGTATTCACGCCTGTCATGAGCGCACGGCGACGGCACACGAAACCATCGAAGAAGGCGACGTCACTCTTGTCCTCTCGTTCGTCGGCAGCCGGCCAGGTAAGACGTGCCACTGGGTGGTTCCTTTCTAGTGGATATTTCGTGTCACACAATGGCTTTCCTGCCAGGTGTTGCGAATCTTTTCGCAACATAAATCTAAAACCTAATTTAAAAACGGAAGCTGGAATGAAAAAGGAACCACCCAGCATCGCACCCAGTAAAGACAGAAAACAGCTGAAAAGTGAAAAGTGAAAGTGTGGATTGCAGTTTTTTTTATCATCGCTGGCGTCGTACATTCTGAAGCGGGTCAAAATGGCCGCGGACGAAAAGCTACGATAGGACCGAAGCCAAGCGGACCGAAGCGTCGAGCATTGAAGTAGCGGACAAATAAAAATGTCGCGCATGGAAAAAAGCGGATTAACAAATCGCGCATAAACAAGCGGACCAAAAAGTCGCGCATTGAAGCAGCGGACAAATGAAATTGTCGCGCATGGAAAAAAGCGGATTAATAAATCGCGCATGGAAAAGCGGACCAAAGTGTCGCGCATTCAGGTGGCGGACAAAAAAGTCGCGCATGAAAAAGCGGATAAACAAATCGCGCATAAAAAAAGCGGTCAAAAGAGTCGCGCATTGAAGAGGCGGACAAATAAAAATGTCGCGCACGGAAAAAAGCTGATTAACAAATCGCGCATGATAAAGCGGATTAACAAATCGCGCATAAACAAGGGGTCCAACATGTCGCGCATTGAAGCGGCGGACAAATAAAATTGTCGCGTACGGAAAAAAGCGGATTAATAAATCGCGCATGGAAAAGCGGGCCGAAGTGTCGCGCATTCAGGTGGCGGACAAAGAAAGTCGCGCTTAAAAAAGCGGATGAACAAATTGCGCATAAAAAAAACGGCCAAAAGAGACGCGCATTGAAAAGGCGGACAAATAAAAATGTTGCGCATGAAAAAAAAATTGGATAAACAAATCGCGCATTGAAAAGCGGATCGAAGAGTCGCGGACTAAGAAATCGCGCATAGACAAGCGGAAAAACAAGTCGCACATATAAAAAGCGGACCATTATGCCGCGCATGAAGCGTTGCGTTGCGTTGCGTTGTAACGGAGTAATTCGTAGATTGCATACTGAAAGTTGTCATGTTAAAACTTTAATACTCCTATTCTAATTGCTTATGGAATGCTATTAAGGAAGAAACAGCTATCCAATCAGAGGTTGAAGTAAAAAAAGACATGAAAACTTCCATTGCCGGCCACGCCCATCTTCTCCGTTACGAGGAAAGGAAAGGATGTGATGATATGACACCTACTTTATGAAAGGCCACCGGCGCCCCCATAGGTGTCAAGGAGTTGGATATTTGGAATGGGTTGATAGGGGATTCACTATAAGCGAGTGATGCAGCAATATTCAGATTGTGTAAGTGTATTTGAGTTGATCATGTAGATGTGTTGATGTGTGTGTAAGTGATTTTTAACACCAACGTTGGGAGTGACATAGCTAAGAAATTTGTCACTCCATGGGCCTTTTGCTTCCGGGATGGGGCACAGGCATTTGGACCATGTGTCCTGGCTAACAAGCCTAGGCTTAAGCGCCATTGATCGCTCTCTGAAACGATAAGAAACACGTTATGTGGATGGGAAGGGATAATAGGAAAGGGATGATATCTATTTATCGAGATGCCAGCGACTCACCGACGCTCTCGTAAATAGAAAGAGATTTTGGTACGGAAAAAGGTCGGGTATGATTAAGTTATGGGACTGGATTGTTTAAAAATTGGAAATATTACAATGTTACAACAAATACACAATGAAAGGTTTATTCACAACAATATTTGGTGCTTTAATAATGACTTACCTTTGCTGGTATACACCAATAAAGATATAAGTTCACAGCTCTTACCAAAGGACTCTGTGGCTTGTTGATTTGTGAAATGATGAGAAATGAGTAAGAGCAGGATGCAGCAAACCCCGAACAGGTTAACCTACGTTGTTGAACAGGACTCATATCTTACATCCTGTACATACTATCTACTTACTGTTTCGATGGACGATCGCTTTTTACCTCTTGCGCTGGATTGCGTCTTACCATCCCTTCTCCAATCCATTAATTACAGTGGGTCCGCTTGTGGTTGCGTCCTTTCCCTTAGAAAGTGTCATCGAGTCGTCGAACAGCAATTTTCCATTTCTGCTCGTCAGGAATGGAGCAAAAACTTACACGTGCCTACGAACGCAATTTATTCCGCACCTTGAGTAATTTATGGTTTCCCTCAGGCCAATAACAGGATTTTTGAACTCGGTTTCAAAACACTACCAGATTTTTCTTCGGCGAAAAAAACGTCATCCGGAGCATTATGCCGCGCATGAAGCGATTAAAAAGTCGCGCATTATTAAAATAGATATACATACATGTTGGACACAGGAAAGGCGGACGGAAAGTCGCGCATTGCGAAGATATACACACACGGAAATAAACAATTATACCGAAAAAAAACATCAAAACAACGTAAAAATAAGTAAATTGCTTGAGCTTTCCATCCAGCGGTGGTAGTTTTCTCGCTATTAAAACAAAAGAAAGCAAGTTGCAGTGACCTAACCAATAGTGTCTGTGTGAAAAGCCAAATTTCGGATTGTGCCGTTTATCCAAAAGTGGGTTTATTTTAATTCACTATTGTACTTTAAATGTCTACGCTGGGTAGAAACAGCGAGCGTTTGTTCTTGAAGGATACAGTAAGGGAAGAGAACAGAATAAATTACCACGATTATCAGATTATTAAAATGTTTCATAACATTGCAAATGAAATAGAGTTTTGCAACGAAATTTAACCTCAATTTTCTCCCAGAGAGAGAAAAGAACGGCAACGAATAGGATTCAAAACAAGCCACCGGAAAATGTCAAAATTCGTGTGGGAGAGAAAAGGAAAGGACGAACGAGAATGAACCAAACGTTTATTCGTGACGTCATCTTGCAGTATCCTATAATCCACGATTGCCTTGGCGATCGCGACGTTCAATCAGAATAATCATTTAGCGGTTTACGCTGTTAAATGAATCCGCCATTGTAAAGAATGATGAAAAAAGCTAGGAACTGAAATCAAGGCTGTTTTGGATATACACATGTTTATGTTTAGTTCGTATTCCAGACTATTGTCGCGCTTATCTTTTATTAGAGTCCGGCGGCGGTCGTACGCTCGCAAGGCATACCGTCGCAGTGACACTCGCAAGGCAAAACAAAAGGAATTGTGTTCCCGCCAAAATCAAAAACACGTGGGTTTCGCGAAGTGACAGATGTTTTTGATTGTATATGTGATGTACGGCAACAGTGGCTCAGTGACATGAGTGTGCTTGCTGTCAAATCCCACATAATGGGGTGGAATTCTATTGGAACCTAGTGACACTGTCATGGTTAGTAACTGTCGCGCTTATATCAGAAGCTGAATGCAGAGAATCGTCATATACTGATTTTGCTCGAGAGGCGTAATACTTCCTTCGCTGAGAAATGTGTTGTACTTTTTAGTTTTTAGTTTTTGTTAACAGATTTTTGGCGGTGTTGGTGTGAAATTTTGCGATACTGTATCGCGTCATCCTTCGCTGGAAAAAAGTCATGTTATTCAGTTAAGCAACGAAATTCTTCAGTGAAAAATGCAATAATGCAACATGTGCGAACACGCAAGCAGAAACCACTAAGCTCGGTGCACTTTTTTTTTTTAGAGAGAAGGGTGGATGTGTGGGTGTGAAATAGCCCTTATATCGAAGTGTGTGCTTTGCCGAACATTCTGTATTCACGCCTGTCATGAGCGCACGGCGACGGCACACGAAACCATCGAAGCAGGCGACGTCACTCTTGTCCTCTCGTTCGTCGGCAGCCGGCCAGGTAAGACGTGCCACTGGGTGGTTCCTTTCTAGTGGATATTTCGTGTCACACAGATACTCATGCTTACAACAACATATTTTGTATACACTTTTTCATAAAAAATACCAAGATATACGGAATCCGTCCTGATCGCTGATGAATAAATACGTGACATGATAATCTTAAGGCAGAAATCTGGATGTTGCACAACGACCAGTACAAAAAACCTCATTTTACAACAGAAGAAAGAAACAGAAGGCAACCTGGACAAACCAAAGAATCCAACAAGAAGCTCCAACAGCGTCGTTAGTTGGTGCGCGAGATCATCAGGCATTTGATCTGGTTGTTTATGGATAATCAGTGGCTCGTTTTTTCGTTTGCGCTGTCGCCGTCGTCGTCGACATCACTGCATTCCCGAGAATGCATCGAAGCTTTTCGTGACTGTTGAGTTCTAAAGGAATTTTCGTAACAAGCTTCCTTCTCTGCTGCGCTTCTAATCAACTGACTCTGCGTTACACCAACCTTGGGTTGTATTCTTACCCATACTGTGCAAAGCGAAATGCATCCTTACAGCTGCATGCGTTTTTTTTTTCTAGAAAGCTACATCTCAGCAACAAAAACATCGGTGCACTGCTCGTCCCTGGTTGGAAGAGAGAACGTGCGTGCCAGAATTAATTAACATATTAGCACGGAAAACACAGCATCAAGTCAGTTCAACGCTTCTGATATTCTGCCGATAAAAACGGGGTATCCAACGGAGAGGAAAATGCGATCCTTGCTTGTCGGTGCTGCTGCTGGGATGAGACGACCAAGCGCGTGAAGCACCATTTATCCCCGTTATCGAACGACGAGGGAGACCGGTGCGGTGTCAAAACGTCAGAGCACTTGTTGGCTCACTGTATGCTCGCACTGCACTGATGCAACCTTAAGAGTCTGTGTACTTTGTATAGGGAATCTGCAGCCCATCTCCCGTTAAAATCGGAGAACATTTCACCCAGTCAGATCTCCGAAGCATGTGAAATGAACCTTTGCACGCCACGAGCTCCGGATGGATGCAGTTTGGATCGGACCGGCGCAGCATATAAAATTACATACTTGAGAATCGAAGCGCACCCATTCCAAGGTTTCACCAGTCGTAGTCAGTCAGAATGAGGAGCTGCTGCACCATAGACAGAGGCTCCAACAAACGACGACGACGACGACGTGGCTGCCAAGATTAAGCATCCGATAGCGAACACCGAGAATCGGCAAAGTCGGTTGATTTCTGTTTATTCTTCACTCAGTAGGATGGTTCGCTTGCTTTTGGTTGGGGCTGCTCCGGTATTAACTCAGCACATATCGAAACCAGCGCCCAGGAATATCATACGCTTCAATCGAGAACGAACTTCAAGTGAGGAGTAAAAAACTCAGTATCCACCTATTGAGAGATTCAAGCTTACTGATGATAAGCTGTCGTCGAACTGATTTTTATAAATTACACAAAATGTTATAAATCTAAGTTTTCCAAAAACACCCAAGAGTTCATCAAGAATTATATTTGATTTACGTCTAATATACCAGTACAGATCTAGAGAATATCTAACCAGGAAGGCAAAGGAATATGAAGAATTCGTCCACGAAATTGTAATTTTTCGAAACGTCATTTTATTTGTGGATTTTGACCCCCTTTGTGGAAAATACAAAAGTAACACACGCAGAACCCAATCAACCCACTTCGTTTCGGCAGGCCTATTCTTAACCTTTTTGTGCAACGACGACGACTGACGGGAGTAGATGGATCAATGAGATTAAATCTGTTTCGATTTTTTTTTTCGATTCACAGTTGGAACAACTTGGAATCCGGCGCATGGCACCAAATCAAAAAGATCCAATTTGAAGTGCTTGCCGCGGTTATCTTGTCATCGTCGAGTCCATCTTGATTGCCCTGTGCGCAATCCGTTCGAAACCCGGGACGGGAAGTCATGACATGTCTATCGCGTGTGTGTGCCGCGATTCCGTCGAAGTGAATCGAATCGTTCTTCTTCATTCGATAGTTGCCCCGCCACGATTCATAATTTACCCAATAAATCCACGATTCGTAAACCGGACAATTCTAGTTCGCTGCTCGAACCTAAAAGATCCACATATAGCATCATCGCTTTGACAGCACGGTGTAGAACAACAACCCAATTACCCCAGTTTGTAGTACGCGATGCTTGCTACTGTCTTTCTTTGTCGTCCGTCCCAGTACTAGTGATTACAACTGAACCACGCGTGTAACAGTGTCGCTACTCGTGCCCTTCCATCGCATCGCCGAGGCCGACACTCCGAACGCGGCGGTATCAATTATGCAGCAAACCGATCATCAGCGTGCCAACCGGACTCCGGATTCCCATTTGCTTACAACCCTCGGAAGACCAACCAACCGACAGTCGACAGAGACCATCGCGTCGCGTCGTGTCGCTTGTTGCTTGATGGTTTGGCCCTATAATTTATTAATCCACTCAGCATACGCCATGTAGTATCTAACCCCAAACCAACATGGATTGGATACCCCTTCCCGTGTACGTACATCCATATGAACTCGTTTCTGTCCACGTCTTGGGGTGGTTGGAGCTGGGCCCGGTCAGAAGAGTGCCTCAGCACTACGACTGCTGTCGAATGCTCTGCTTCTTATTAATTTATTCAAGCGCCTGCCATGTCTCGCGCGTTGAGGTTTGCCCCTTTTTGGCCTTTCCAATGCGCGAGTAGGTACAATGACGATGGTGGTGGCGGCGGCGGCTATGAGATAATGTTTTATTAATAACAGCTTAATGTTACAGTCGATTGAATCGAGAGTATCGGAACGCGTTCCGAGAGGATGACTGGGCCGCATATTTCCGGCTTTTTCCACATTCAGGCGGTAAAGGATTGCCAACGTAGATCAACGTTTTGAACGAAGTTACCAATATCATTGTTTCAGAATAAATGATACATGCATGCAAATATAGTGCATGCACTTATCAATATGCAGCCAGCCATATTTAAACTTCATACCCGAAAAACGGAAGACCAAGGAATTCATTAAAAACATATAGCCAATATCAAAATATTGGATCCAAGGATAGTATTTCTCCTAAATACATGCGACTATCCTGTGTGATTATTTCTATTTCTGTTTGCCCCCATACGTATACAAAATCACTCGTAATATAGTTTCTTTCTATCTCCAAATTTTAGTAAATTGGAATATCCATATTCTATGACATTTTTGCCTACTCACACATTTAAGAAATGCCACCCTTGCATCTTGCATGGATTGCTTCAGAAATTCTTCCATGAGTTGTTTCAGAGGTTTCTCCAGGAATTTCTCTAGATACTTCTTTAAAAATTTCTCCAAGTATTTTCTTAGAAAATCCTTCCCAAATTCAAAAATAATTATCTGATCAGAGTTACCCCAGGAAACCTTCAGAAATTTTCTTCAGAAATTCTTTCAGGGATTTCAACGGACATTTCACTAAGGATTTTTTTTATGAATTTTACAACGAAATCTTTCAGAGTTGTTTCAGAAATTTCTCCATCGATTGCTTCAGAAATTTCTACAAGGATTTC
>NW_026917199.1:0-119045 GCF_035046485.1 Aedes albopictus
ATTCAAAAATGCCCGATTTCTCAAACAAAAATTTTGCAGAATCAAACATGTTATAATCACTGTATCATCTATTTTATGATACGACGAATAATAAAAACAAAACGGAAATATTTCACCACATCTACTTTACCGACAGGAAAAAAGCACACCCCTGCGGGCACTTGTCGGACACTGTCAAGTTTGGCGACGATTATGTGAATCGTTGTTTACTTCGACGGCGTTTTTTATTTGAAGGATCGGGAATCGAACCTGATCAATCGGTCTTGATAGTTTCTCGTGTGGTGTTAACGCACGACACCAAATAGAATCTGTGCTCGCGGTTGACCGAAATGCAG
The DNA here is from genome assembly GCF_035046485.1 of Aedes albopictus. Taxonomy (NCBI): domain Eukaryota; kingdom Metazoa; phylum Arthropoda; class Insecta; order Diptera; family Culicidae; genus Aedes; species Aedes albopictus. The sequence goes on from NW_026917199.1 coordinate 336, forward strand.
TAATGTTCTGAAGGCCCGAAGGACGAAAAATCCTAGGCAGGAAAATTCTTTGATCCATCGATTTAGTAACTTGACCTCAGAGAAACATGCCGGAGCCGATACTCACAGTGCAGTGACGACGGATGGACGGAGGATGTGCACGGGAGTACATCTACCACCTGCGGCATGTAATGTTTCCCATGTTCTTCACAAAATCGTGGTAGCGTGATAGTGTTGGCTCGAGTGTTGGTGATTGGGAATCAGTCACCAGGAATATTTTTTTCAAGCACTGACGGGCTTGCTGACGAGTTAGACCACGGATTCGACTAGGATTACAAAGTATGCTTGTTATAATTCACCATATTTGCGTTTCGGTTATGACTGTACGGTCTAAGTGCAGTCAAAAAGCGTTAACTATTGATTGCGATCAGCGAACTCATGAAAACCCAATTATTGAAAATTATTCATGAATCATAGAAGGAATCGTTATCATTGATACTACGATTATTGAAAAGTATTGAATGATCTAATTTTTAAGACTTGAATCATTCAATCATGAATATATTATTATATCTATCGTAATTATTCCACAAATGAATATCTTATAATATGCACGATACCATGAACCATAAATTTCTATTCGGGTTGTGTCTTATCAAAGAAGATAATTTGCCACCCTATACGTGGATAACAGGTCGCGTAAGTCAAGTACACCCTGGACCGGATGGACGAGTTCGAGTTGCCACCTTAAGGACGTCAACAGGAGAAATCAAAAGATCTATCGCTAAGTTGTGTTTGTTACCGTTTGAAGAAAATAATGGTAGGGGGGAGCATGTTGAGGATTGATTGGTAATACAAATGGTAAACTAAATAAAATGAATTGCAAAAGATGATTTCTCTGAGTGTATTCACCACCTTGCGTAAGACTGTTTGAAAACCTATCGCAGTGAGTCAATCTAGTAGGCTGGTTTTGCTATGTCGTTTGAATTGAAAATAAAAACACTTTTTCCACGGTCGGCAACCGGAACAGACGTCTTTTCTTCAGTAACAGTGTAAAGAAACTCTACGATCACACAGCATGCTCGAGGCACGACACTTCATTTATAATGAAAGAAGCAAAACTGGGTTCACAAGGTAACCTTTACAGAAGTTACCCTACGAAAATAAGCTTTTTGAAGTAGAGCCACTTGGGCCACGCACGCTTTTTACGCTGAAAATTGATCTGAGGTTTCCTAGCCGTAGCCACTACCCAAACTAGACAGGATTACACTCTTCACAATCACAGCATAAAAAGGAAACATCAACGACAAACCAATCCGGTGTCAATTGAAAAACGCCAATGGCGAAAACGCATTAAGCGAACCCATATAGGTAGTAATGTAAGCTAATTTACAACATTTGAATAATCCCGCCCTTATTTAGCCTCAAATTTGAGACTTAAGAAGGGCAACTGATTATCTCGGAGAAACGCAAGGTCCGCTGCACTATTGCTCCGGTTAGCGCAGTAAGGGCGTAATACTGTGGAGGACGCCCTAATTCTCCACAGGCTCCGTTTGTGGTTAGGTTTTTATTAGACCCCCCCTAACCATTCATTCCATGGCACGGTAAGCATAAAGCCGCATAACACCATGAATTAGGGGTCACCTGTTTAGTGGGCTCTTACCACTGGATCAGGCGATCCGTAGTGTTATTCTTAGCCAATTGAGACAACCGCTACCGACACTACACAGCTATCTAGACTGATTGGGAAAAGAAGTTAACATTGATGGTTAACTTCCGAACGAGCCCGAACAGCCCCTGTTTCTCCTCGCATCTTTCTAAGACCTACTACACCACATATAACCGAGTAGTTTTCGACGGCCCTATAAAATGTTGAATACGAGAAAATAAGTGTCAAGTTACTCAATAAAAGTTCTAGAACTTCTATCGGGAATTGTTTCAGAAAATTTTTCAAAAAATAATCCAGGAGTTCCTCAAAGTTTTGTACAAAATATTCTTTAAGAGTGCATTTTCTCTGGGGTTTCTGCAGAAATTCTTCCAAGAATTCGCTAAGAAAGATTCTCTTTGGATTTTCTAAGGAAATCCTCGTGGGGTTTCTACAGGAATTCCTTCTAGAACTCTTCCAGGGATTCACTCGGGAATTCCTTCTGCGATTCTTCCAGGAACAACTTCATTACTTTAAAAATTCCTCCAGGAACTCTTCTTGGAGTTACTTCAAGAATTCCTTCTTTAATTGTATCAGAAACTCTTCCAAGAATTAAATTAGGACTTTCTTTAGTTACTTACAGTACTGTTTAGGGATTCCTTAGAAATTCCTCTTCGGTTTGCTTCCGGGATATCTCTTGAGGTTTCTTCAGGAAATCTTTCGGGAGTTGTCTACGAACCCCTCTTGTGATTTCTTCTGGTTTTCTCCAAGCATTCTTTCTGCGATTTCATCAGTACTTCCTCCTGGGATTTCTTCGGAAACTCCTCCTTGAACTACCCCAACAATTCCTCCTAGGATTTCTTCAGGAGTTCTTCCTAGGATTGCTCTAGGAATTCCTCAAGGAACTCCTTCAAAAATTCCCCCAGGAATTTCTTCCGGGATTCCTTCAGAGATTCTTCTGCGAAATTCTGAGATTCATCATAAAATTGCTGAAATTGCTGAAATTGCTGCAGGAATTCTTCCAGGGCTTCCTCTAAAAATTCCTCTAGAGATTCCTGTAGGAATTCCTCCAAAGATTCCTCTAGGAATTTCATCAGAAATTCCTCTAAAAATAACTCCAAAAGTTTGTGCAAGGATTGCTCCAGAAATGTCTGAAGATTCCTCTCTGGAAGTCCTCCAGGTCCAGGTATTACTCTATTCTCCGAGAACTCTCTAGGAATTGCTCAAGGGATTCCTTCAGGAATACCTTCAGGCATTTCTATAGGAATTCTTCCAGGCATTTTCTCCAGGCGTTCCTTCAGGATTTCATTCAGAAATTCCTAAGACATTTTCTTCCAGGATTTTTTTTCAGGAAATCCTCCAGGGATGCCTTTAAAAATTCACAAAGCAATTCTGCCCCTACTCGAATGATAGTCCCATTTGAATAGGAAACCCTGCAAAGATGGGACTTTTATGCGAGTGGGGGCAGAATTCCTCCCAGAATTTTTAAATGAATTCTTCCAAGAATTCCTTGAGGGATTTATTCAAGAATTTCTCCGGAGATTCTTCTAGGAATTCCTTCAGGAATTTCTTCAATAATTCATCCAGAAATTCCTCCAGGTATTTATCTCTAGGGATTCCTACAGGGATTCCTCCAGAAATTTCTCTAGGCATTCCTCTTGGAATTCCTCCAGGCATTCCTCCAGGACTCCTCCAAGAATTCGCCCAAGAATTGTCCCAAAAAATATCAGGAATTTCTTTAGAAAATTCTCCAGGGAGTTTCTTCCAAGAATTGCATCCGGAATTCCACCAGGAATTTATCCAGGGATTCTCCCAGGAATTCCTCCAAGGATTCCTCCAGGATTTTTTCTTCAGGTATTCCTCCAGGAATTCCTTTAAAGATTACCCCAGGGTTTTCGTCTGGGATTCCTCTAGGGATTCCTCTATGAATTCCCCCAGGTGTTCCTCCAGGAATTCTTTCGGGCATTCCTCCCGGTATTCCTCCAAGAATAGCTCCATGCATTCCTTCAGGGATTCCCCCAGTTATTCCTGCTTCACGGATTCCTCCAGATGGTGAGGTTTTTAACTATATGAAAATAAAAATTGGTAAACTTATCCAAGTAACCACCAAGCAATATAATATACCTGAAGGCGAATATAATGCTATTAAGGAGCTGACATGCTCTATATTGGCCGCTTAATAGCCCTGTGAGCCAAAAGTGACGAAATATAGTACTAATGGTTACTAGGGTAGTTTTATTCAAAAACTGGAAGTCACCAAAACACCAGTAGCACGGACTAAATACCATAATTCAAGGATACCAGAACACATATTTAAAATTGAAAAAATTGGACGACAATAGATTTCGGTTTGATAGATCTTTCACCGCAACGCAACCCACCCAAGAAGGTGATCTACCCACGCTACGGGCTCCGTTAAAGATCGAGCATATTTTAAATCCCCTCAACCATTCATCCCTCAGCACGGGTCGCCTGACACCTTGGATTGGGGTTACCTATTTGGTGGACTTTTACCCCCGGAACAGGTATCAGTAGGTCGGCTCTAGAGGCACGGAACAGGTGGTCCGTAGTGCTACTCTAAGCCGACAGCTACACGGGCCTCTCCATGCATTACTTTATTCTCCGGGAATTTTCTAGGAATTGCTCAAGGCATTTCTTCAGGAATACCTTCAAGCATTACTCCAAGGTCTTCTCCAGCAATTCCTCTAGGCATCCCTTTAGGCATTCTTCTGTGAATTCTTCCAGGCATTTCCTCCTGGAATTCCTCCAGGCGTTCCTTCAGGATTTCATCCAGGAGTTCCTTCAGGATTTCATCCAGGAGTTCTTCCATGCACTCCTTCAGGAATTGTTACAAGCATTCCACCAGGAATTATACCAGGAATTCCTTCAAAACTTCCTCCAAGAATTGATCCAGAGATTCCTACAGGAATTCCTATGGCAATGGCTCCAGGTTTTTTTTAGGAAATCTTCCAGGGATTCCTTCAGAAATTCCCTCAGGAATTCCTCCCGGAATGCCTGCAAGAATTCCTCCAGAGATTCCTCTAGGAATGCCTTTAGGCATTTCTTCAAGAATTCCTTCAGGATTTCAACCAAGAATATCTCCAGGGACTCTTCCAAGAATTCTTCCAGAACATATCCCAGGAATTTCTTCAGGAATTTATCCAGGCATTCTTTTAGGAATTGCTTCACGGATTCCTCCAAGAATCTCACCAGGATTTTTTCCATTCATCCATTCCTCCAGAGATTTCTCCAAGGATTCTTTCAGATTTCTCCAGGAATTGCTTCAGGGATTCATCCTGCGATTTCTCCACGAATTTCTTCAGAGATTATTTAAAGAATTCCTCTTGATTTCTCCAGGTATTTCAGGGATTCCTTTATTTCTCCCAGAAATTGCTCCAGGAATTTCTCCAACAACTCGTCCAGGAATTTCTCCAGGTATACTTTTAGAAATTGCTCTAGGAATTCAGGGATTCCGCTAGAAACTTGTTCAGAAGTTTCTTCCGGCATTATTCCAGGCTTTCCTCCAGAGTTTTGTCCAGGAATTGCTTTACGGATTCCTTCAGAAATTCTACCAGAAATTCCTCCAAGGTTTCCTACAAAAAAAATGTATAGGAATTTCTTCTGGAATTCCTAAAAAGATTCCTTCAGAATTTCTCCAGAGATTCATCCCATAATTGCTCTAGAGCTGTCTTTCTCAAACTATGAATTGCGACCCACCAGCGCCATAATAAATACATGCGTCGATTAAGAAGTTTGAGAAAGACTGCTATAGGGATTCTTCCAGGAATACCTCCGGGAATTGCTCCAGGGATTTCTCCAGAAATTCTTTAAGCGATTCTTTCAGAAATGTCCATCGGGATCTTTTCAAAAAAATATTCAATGCTTTCTCATAAATTAAAAAAAAGCCATTTATTATCTTTTCCAGTGATGCACCCAAGAATTTCTCCAGGATTACCTAAACATTTTTAGAATTACTTCAAAGATGTGTGTTGGAATTCTTTAATATAATTTTAGAGGAGCCAGGAAATTCTCCAAGAAAGCATCCAGGAATTCTTTCACAACTATGTCCAAGAAATCTTTTAGGAGTTCATCCAATTCTCGTCCAGCAATTCTTTCAGGAATATGTCCTGTAATTTCTTATTTTTCTTCAGGAAACCTTTTAAGAAAATATTCATTGATTTTTCCAGGGATGTTTTGAGGGATTTCCTTTAAAAAGTTCTTTAGAGATTTTTCCAAAAAATTGCCAAGGGACTCTAACAGAAATTCCCCCGGGAATGCCTCAAGGGTCTCCTGCAACGATTGTTTTGGGACTTATCGTTGAATTCCTTTAGGAATTTTACCAGACATCTCCTTCCGAATTTTGAATAGGGATTCCTCCTGAAATATCTCTTGGAATTTCTCCAGAAAGATGCTTGATAATTTTCCAGGGATTTTTTTCAGGAATTCGTTCCGGAATTTCTCTAGGAAATGCACGACGAATTCCTCTAGAAATGCCTTCTCTAATTCCTCTAGGCATTTATTTTTGAACACATTCCAGCTGTTTGCCCAGGAATTCCTTCAGGTGAATTCCAAGATTTTTTCAAGAATTCCATTATTTGAGAGTTCTTTGGAAATACCAGGGAAATACCTTTGGAAATTCTTCCAGGGATTCCCTTTATGATTTCTTACAGGGATACCTTAGTATACCTTCCTCCACTGATAGTTTCAAGGCTTTTACGAGAATACCATTAAGAATTCTTCCAAGGATCTTTCCCGGAATATGCCAATTAACATTATGCTCTGAGATGAGTATATGCAGTATCTGAGTATATGAAACTGTCCTTAGGGAAACTAGCCTAGAGCTAAAATTCCCTTAATACAGATAAAAAAATCATCGTGTTGCGTTTAGTTATGAAAGCTAATACCGTAAAGGTACTTCGAAAGAACAAACATAAGTATGAGGAGCGATTTTCTATGCCCCTTCAATTCATAGTTGCTACTCCATTTTTGCCTAGGATCATCCGTTTTATCCAAGAGTCAATAACGGTGCCGCTTACGTTCTTACGGTCGTCGAAGACATTCGAGAGACCGAGTAGGCCATGAAGGTGTTTTTTGTTAGTGTATTACACATTTAACTTTAAAAGTTAAATGATCGGTAAGTGATGCGAGTCTATTTTTTTATTATACGAAATTCTTGCATTACATTTGAAATGGATATCTGAAATATCCCTTTATGTTTTAATTTCCATAGAATTTCACTCAACATTTTTTCCACCATTGATCATGCTCAACAAAAGTAATATTTCGAGCTAATCATCCCCAAGTAACACAGAAAACATCTTTACAAATAAAAATTCCGAAACATGTATTATAAATGTTACATATACGTTTCAGAAAACATCTTATGTTAAAATCAAGCTCTCATTATGTTGGCCAATAACAAACAACAAAAAATACAATTTGTTTGATTTGTCGGCTTCATCATGTATGAAATCTATTGATTTTACAATTTTATAACATTATTCGAACATCGATGATTTGATAAATTCGATTCCGCATGTCACATATTACAGATTGCTCTTCATACAACCGAAAACTCTTCCCAGATAGTATCAGCAGCATCCATAGCAAAGGCTGCCTTAAGCGGTTTGCTCTGCCACAAGGCTAGAATGACGGTTTGAAGTTGTCTGTGACTTTCGCACTACAACACGATTTTCAATCACTGTTACGTTACCGCAGGAAATCCTATGGAATACCTTTTAGTAGCACCGCGCTGTAGCAATAATGCAGGTCATCTATATCGTGAATCCTTCAGCTTCATTATCATCCTTCCTGCGGCTCTTTTCCACACCTCAGGGTTGTGCCGGCCACTTTTAATCGATTAATTTTCAGCTGAGGATTGAAGATGACTGCGCAATTGCAAATGATCATCGCCCGTAAATGTGAAATACGCCGGAACCGTATCGAAGGGATCCCATGTACAATTTCGTCACCTATACATAGCACCACTTCTTCCAGCCAAATTGCTCAACTTTCTCTATGCAGTATTTACTCACGAACCATCTAATCGCGGTTTGTTCCGAAGGCTTGGCCGGATTAATTTTCTATGAATGTAGGAAATGCAAATATTCTCAAACACAGCAGAGAATTTGGATTGTAAACAAAGCCAACATCGCGATTATTGACATTTGACAGTTCTAAGGCTCACCAAAGAATAAGTTATAATTGAGTTTTTTAATTGTTGCAATGATTCTTGTAAAACAATACAAAAAAGTTTGATGTGCGTATGTTGAAGATATGTTATCTTTTCATATTATAAACGTTAATAAGACATCATCTACAATTTATTGTTGAGTAGTTGCCAAGATGCAACTTAAATGTAGTTTCAGCATAATTTCAACTCAAAGCCTATACAAATGTTCGTATTCTTCAGAAAAAAAAATCTTCAGTTTACAGTAACGGTCAAACATGTATTAAAGTTATTGTTTTCAAAGGTTTGCATTTTTTTTTTTGAAAAATAAAACTACTGTTGCTGTTGTATTATCATAATTTACTTATTCAAATATCAATATCGGTAGGGAAATTTAGGTAACTTGGACAGGCTGTTACAGTGTTACACGTATACAAAATACATGAAACACCCCAAAATCACTTTGTTTCGTGTCGTAGTTTCATTTCAAACTGTATAGGTATATAATATTTTGAACGGCACTGTGAGCCTTTCGAAAAATCAGCCATATTGCTTCCTCATGTAGATTCAGAAGAAATTATTGCAAAACCCTACGATAAAGTTGATTCATGATGTATTTTTTCATCACATTAAGTGGCGCTTGATTTATGATCGAGTAGAAGCAGATGTTTCACCATAAATTTTGAACCGCAGGTGAAACATCACTGCCACCACTGAATAAATCCCATTTCAGAATTAGTTATCTGAATAGTTTGAGAAAAAATATTGCGTCCATCACATGACCATATTATTTTCGTGAGAAATAATTTAAATGTATTTATAAATACAAATTTTGTTTTGCTTTTATTTTATCTATGCCGCATCACATTCATTCTAGTATTAGTTTGTTATAAAAAGGCTTCCAGCGCGTTATATAACTTTCGAATAGCTTAATTTCAACACATGCAAACGGTATGAAACATAAACGTTTTCTCTAAGCTATATAACTTGCACGCAACCACATTACAACTAATTAATTCGATTGTATTATTTAGAAATTTCGCTTGTTTTTATTGCTGACAAATTACTTAATTATAACAGATAAATATTTAAGTGTAGAATTGAAGGTACCGCGGACATAATTTTAAGTAGGATAAGTGTTTTAGAATACATCTTATATAACTCGCAAGATGTTCTATAAGCCGCCATTTTTTGCGCTGTTTTGATTATACAGGTGTTCGATATTAAGTAAATATAACAAGAAAAATACTAATGAATAAGTACTAAATGTTAATTTTAAACTGTTATGTAACAAGTGGTGTTACTTGGGATCTTAAATTAGAAGTTAAAAAACGGTCTAATTTTCAAACTGGAAAAGTAATCATGTCAATGCATTTTTCCTTCGTTTCACTATTACCGTATTCATTTTTGCGAGACCGAGCAAAAAAATGTGCATTTCTCTCTCAATAAATCTTAATTAAAGTGATACCATATACGCCCGCCAAGGAAACGATAGAAAAGCTTTCGCTTCCTACCGCGACGACGACGATGATGACATCCTCAGCAAAAGTCACGGCTTTCTGAACAACGTTCTAAACGGGAGAGAAAAAAAGAACTAATGCTGCAGCTGAACGAGCCCCCTTAAACCCTCTCCACATATTCCCATATTGTGGCATTCACTGAGCCGATAAAAGTGTAAAGTGCAATCGTCACATATTTTCGCCTTCCATTCCCACAGCCACAGCTAGCAGCTTAGGTCGGCTGCAACAGTACGATGTGCGTCATCATTATGCTCTCGTAGCATGGATGCATCACAGTAGCTCAGCTGCTGTAGATTCCGTTTTATGCATGTCTAGCTAGCGCCAGACATATCTAGTAGGCTGCTAGGTATATAGAACGTGCCTGTGGTAAAACTAGCAGCAACACTTATCCGAGCGGGGATGACCTCTAATCACTCTGTAGTAGTTTGCATCTTTTCTCCTCATGTTACCGTACGGTGAGGTGAACGTTGACCAAGGTCTTATGTTTGGAATGCTGCAGAGCGTGGATATTGAAATAAGCTCAGAATTCGAATCCATCAATCACTGAACGTTTACTAACATCAGAATCCTCCAGGTAAAAGGTAATCTAACATTGCGGCAATACTTCTGTGATGGCCTCATCGATTTTCAAATTTGTTTTGCATTTTTCATATAAGCCATTTATTGATTATCAAATGGGACCGTTCACTAACCACATAGACCATATCAAGCATAATTTTTCAAATCGACGTATCTAACTTTTTCACTGATCTGAGTAAATTCATGGTCAATGTTGACGACCATTTCACTAAAATAGTTTTTTTATAAAAAGATTTTTCATAAGTTTTTTCATGCTTAACATCACCAGGGTATTACACGCACTAGGTAAGGAACAAAACCTATTCATTCCATATTATTTTCACAATGAATTTTGAGAAAACTACACTTACACCGGGTTGGTTCGAGATACGTCATGCCAGATACGTCGCTTTTGTATGGTGCCAGTTTGGTGTATCTGTTACTTTTGATTTTGGCTAGATACGTCGTTTGGTTTTCTCATATATCAAAACGGTGTATCTATCAGTAAAGTTGTAAACATCAAAATAGTTAGATACGTCGTTTCGAAAAATATGCTTAGTTAAACAAATTAAGCAAAAAACCATCAAACAGTGATGTGGATTCTTCAATTTGCTTTATGAATCGTGCATGCAGCAGTAAACCCGGATTTGTTTACAATCTCGAGTTACGTTGGATTGAGAAGTTATGCTTGATATGTTGATCATCTCAGAAATACTGATCAGATTTTATTATTATTATTACATTTTTTGATTTTATTTTGTATGGTCCCCTGCACGAATTTATTCTGGCCTGCTTACTCTCACTGAAAATTTGACGTTTGAGAGGTGTCGACACCGCTCAAACGTCAAATTTCGTGTGAGAGTAAGCAGGCCAGAATAAATTCGTACAGTAATCCATACCTCCAATAAAAAAAATCGGGTCACCCCTCAATATGTTATCTGTTAATATCTTCACCATCTTCCTTCAATTTGAATTCTTTGTATCTGCTTTTTAACGTAATAAATGATACTAACTGCATAGACGCTAAACCTAACTTGTATACTAAAACTGTTTTATTTTTTGCAAACTGTTAACTCTACATAATATTTCTGGCGTAACGTTTGAGAAGGACCTGTCTTAGGGTGGCCCACAATTATATGGAAAACAAAAAATCAAACCAAGTATCTGCGGACCCTTCGCAGGGTGCGGAACTGGTGACACGCAGCCATGGACCGAGCAGAATGGAGACGATAGGAGTCGTCAGTAGAGGTCCCTCAGGCCTTAGTCTGACCGGTAAAGTAAGGTAATGTCAATGTGATTGATCGAATTTTAAAGTGAGGAGGGTCATGGCGAGAGGCTTCTGATTTTTTTAATTACGTGGAATGCCGGCAGGTTACTCGGGTACCCACGAAACTGAAATGATCATATCTCCATCAATTTTCCATCGATTATAAAAATGTTTGGCTTATTTAACTCAAAAATATTTGAATGGACCGATCTGATCACCGTGGTTTTCGGAAAATCCGGATTTTCGGGAGCATATCCTTATACCATATTGAAGCTTACTTTGTTGAGGCAAGGATACCTGATCAGCCATGGTCCCACGGAAAGCCTGTTCCGAAATCTCAACTTCAAAGTCAACACGTTTTGTTGATTAGTTAATAATGGCAGTTATTGAGAGTACATTATCGTTGATTATGGACTCAAACAGTTTTGGAATACAAGGTATTACAGCAACCCCTCGATAGTTGTTTGTTTCAGATTTTTTACAGCTTTCAATAATCGGAATTAGAAATGATTGTTTCCATACCGGTGAAAGAATATACCTGTTTCTAAAGATGAATTGAGCAGCCAAACTAAAGGCTTCATCATTTCTATCGATAGATTTTTGAGGAACACTGACGATATTCCATCTGGCCCAGCTCATTTAGAGGAATTTAGGGAAGCAAGTGCATTGAAAATTCGATTTAAAGGTAAACTAGAAACAGTAATGTCTCCATCATGTTGCGGTAGATACGAAAAATACTCGAAAGCATGCTCAGAATGATCTCAGAATTATGGGATGTACAGTTGTTTTGAAAGAAATCAGCAAATTAGTTACTAATTTCGCATGATGTGTTGCCAGCAAGGGGCTTGGCAAGGTTGCCAGTTGCATTATCAAACATCATTTGTGATGGAAAGAAGTTTGATTCTTGTTTTTCTTTGACATACTTATAAAAGTGATGTTTCTTTTGTGCACTTTATAAGCTTTTTGTTCTCTGTTTCTTAAATTATTAATCTGCCTACCACACTGGAAATTTAGTATTTGATTTTATCTTGTACTAGCTGTCCCGGCAAACGTTGTCTTGCCAAGCGGTGTGTGGTTTGACAACTGTTCAGCTCATGACATCACCGCACTCTAGATTGGTTTATTTCGATCGTGTTGATTTCCTTCCCAGCTCATGACTTTTTCAACTTTATTAATTTTGTTACTTTTATAGTTGATTTTCGTAATTTGTTGTACATATAAACACAGCCACCACGAATACGAACCGAACCGTGCAAGGGACATGTTGATTGGAAATCCGTTCTTGAGTTTTTAGTGGAACTGTTTTATTTCCAGAACATTATATATGTTTCGATAGAAAATATTCACGGCTCGGTCAATTTGAGTATTACTTTAAAAGTCTTGCCAGATAAAAACATTTTATTCTTTATTCATTATTCAAAAGAACGTAGTTTGCATTCCAGAGACGAACCAGCCAAGGGCTGAAAGTCTCTTAAATAAAGACAAAGACAAGTTTGCATTCCTAAAGTCAAAGTATGACTCGGACAAATTATTATCCAATGATCATTTCGTGACTAAATATAGAGTAGGTCCATTCAGAAACGTATCTACGAAGCGGAAAATCGGACAAGACTACTCGTTTTTTCACTGGTATCACTTCACTTCGGGAAAACCAGAGTGATCCAGAGTTATCGAGAGGAATTCTGAGCAACACTTCGATAACAGAGTTACTCTCGCTGCATCTGTCTTGCCCTAGGTAGGTACTCAATCGCAGTATGAAAGACTTCATTTTTCCACAAAGGAGCATGTGACTCAGATACGCAAGAATCTTTTGACATACTTACCTTACCGGTCAGGCTAAGGCCGGGGTGGCCTCTGCTGTACATAGTAGCCGCCTCCATTCCACTCGGTCCATGGCTGTTTGTCTCCAGTTCCGCACTCTGCATAGGGTCCGCAGATCGTCCTCCACTTAGTCGACCCACCTAGCTCGCTGCGCTCCACGTCGTCTTGTACCGGTCGGATGACTCTCGAGAACCATTTTAGTCGGGTTGCTATCCGACATCCTGATGACGTGACCCGCCCACCGTAGCCTCCCGATTTTCGCGGTATGGACGATGGTTGGTTCTCCCAGCAGCTGATGCAGCTCGTGGTTCATTCGCCTTCTCCAAGTCCCGTCTTCCATCTGCACTCCGCCGTAGATGGTACGCAACGCCTTCCGTTCGAAAACTCCAAGGGCGCGTTGGTCCTCTGCACGTAGGGTCCATGTTTCGTGCCCATAGAGGACGACCGGTCTAATCAACGTTTTGTAGATGGTTAACTTCGTGTTACGGCGAACTTTATTCGATCGTAGAGTTCTGCGGAGTCCAAAGTAGGCACGATTTCCTGCCACAATGCGCCTCTGAATTTCTCTGCTGGTGTCGTTGTCGTCGGTCACCAGTGAGCCCAAGTACACGAATTCTTCAACCGCCTCGATTTCATCACCGTCGATATGAATTCGGGGTGGCGGACGCGGTGATTCCTCCCTGGAGCCCTTTGCCATCATGTACTTTGTCTTCGACACATTAATGACTAATCCGATTCGCTTGGCTTCACTCTTTAGTCGGATGTACGTTTCCGCCATCGTCTCAAATTTACGAGCAATAATATCAATATCATCGGCGAAACCAAGCAGCTGAACGGACTTCGTGAAAATCGTCCCACTCGTGTTTATCCCCGCTTTTCGTATTACACCCTCCAAAGCAATGTTGAACAGCAAGCACGAAAGACCATCACCTTGCCGTAACCCTCTGCGAGATTCGAAGGGACTCGAGAGTGTCCCTGAAACTCGAACTACGCACATCACTCGATCCATCGTCGCCTTGATCAACCGTATCAGTTTATCCGGGAATCCGTATTCGTGCATAATCTGCCATAGCTGTTCTCGATCGATTGTATCATACGCCGATTTGAAATCGATGAACAAGTGATGTGTGGGCACGTTGTATTCGCGGCATTTCTGCAACACCTGGCGGATGGCGAACATCTGGTCCGTTGTAGCGCGTTCACCCATAAATCCAGCCTGATATTGCCCCACGAACTCTCTTGCAATCGGTGATAGACGGCGGCATAAAATTTGAGAGAGTATCTTGTAGGCAGCGCTCAGTAGTGTGATCGCGCGGTAGTTCCCGCAATCCAACTTGTCGCCCTTTTTGTAGATGGGACACACGATACCTTCCATCCATTCCTCCGGTAATACTTCCTCCTCCCAAATCTTGGTAATGACCCAGTGTAGTGCTCTCACCAGTGCTTCTCCACCGTATTTTAGAAGCTCGCTTGGTAGTTGATCTGCTCCAGCGGCTTTGTTGTTTTTCAACCGGCTAACCTCCTCCTCAATCTCTTGAAGGTCCGGGGCCGGAAGTCTTTCGTCCTGTGCACATACTCCTAGATCTGTTACCACGCCACCTTCGGTACTTGCAACGTCGCCATTGAGGTGCTCATCGTAATGCTGCCGCCACCTCTCGACCACCTCACGCTCGCTCGTGAGAATATTCCCGTGATTATCTCGGCACATGTCGGCTTGTGGCACAAAGCCTCTGCGCGAGCGGTTCAGCTTCTCGTAGAACTTTCGTGTGTCCTTAGCGCGGTACAGCTCTTCCATCGCTTCGCGATCTCGTTCTTCCTGCTGGCGCTTCTTCATCCGGAAGACTGAGTTCTGCCTGTTCCGCGCCTGTTTGTAACGTGCCTCATTCGCTCTCGTACGGTGTTGCAGCATTCTCGCCCATGCTGCATTCTTCTCGTTTTTCAACTGTTCACATTCGCCGTCGTACCAGTCGTTTCTGTGATTCGGAGTCGCGAAGCCTAGTGCTGTAACCGAGGTACTACCTATGGCGGATCGGATGTCCCTCCAGCCATCTTCAAGTGTAGCTGCGCCAAGCTGCTCTTCCGTTGGTAGGGCCACTGCTAACTGCTGCGCGTAGTCTTGAGCCACTTCTACGTTACGAAGTTGCTCGATGTTGAGCCGCGGCGTTCGACTTCGACGCGTGGTGATAACTGTCGAAAGTTTTGAGCGCATGCATACAGCGACTAAGTAGTGATCCGAATCTATATTCGCACTGCGGTATGTGCGGACGTTGGTTATATCTGAGAAGAATTTACCGTCGATTAGAACGTGGTCGATTTGGTTTTCTGTTTGATGGTCGGGTGATCTCCAGGTGGCTTTGTGGATATCTTTGCGGGGGAAGAAGGTGCTTCGGACTACCATACCACGGGAGGCTGCAAAGTTTACGCATCGCTGGCCGTTATCATTCGATACGGCGTGCAGGCTGTTTCGCCCGATTACCGGTCTGTACATTTCCTCCCTTCCTACCTGCGCGTTCATGTCGCCGACAACGATTTTCACGTCACGCGGCGAGCAACCATCGTATGTTTGCTCTAACTGCGCGTAGAACGCTTCTTTCTCGTCATCGGGTCTCCCTTCGTGTGGGCAGTGGACGTTGATGATGCTGTAGTTGAAGAAACGGCCCTTAACTCTCAACATGCACATCCTTGCGTTGATCGGCTGCCACCCGATCACACGTTGTCGCATCTTGCCCAACACTATAAATCCTGTTCCCAGTTCATTGGTGGTGCCACAGCTTTGGTAGAAGGTAGCCGCTCGATGCCCGCTTTTCCACACTTTCTGTCCAGTCCAACAAAGTTCCTGCAACGCCACGATGTCGAAATTGCGGGGATGTAGTTCATCGTAGATTATCCTGTCACATCCTGCGAAACCTAGTGACTTGCAATTCCATGTTCCAAGTTTCCAATCGTAGTCCTTATTTCGTCGCGTGGGTCTTTGCCGATTGTATCGAGTCGTATTTTCTCCTATGTTATTCGCAATGGGGATTTTTACGGGTGGCTTATTGGGCCTACGCCAACACTCCTGTCTCGCCGGAGGGCCATCGTGCCAGTTCTGTTTAACGTCCCAACCAACACTGGGACGACCACGCTGATGGGGCTACCACCTTGGATCTAGCTGGGCGTGGTGCAGCGTTTCTTACTCAGCCGCTGGATGCCAGAACAGACGCTGTTTGAGCCGCACCTCCTTGGTGAACAGACACTCGGATCGTACCTCCTCAATCTAGCTGAAGTCAGAAGGACAACAGTGCCCAGGCTGCACTACCAGCTAAGCACACAACTCTTAGCTGGCGGTCTTTGTCATCGCTTGACCCGTGGAAGCATGAGGTAGGAACTTGTGAGGACCAGAGCTATATTGGATGCTCTCCTTATCGACTCACCGTTTTGCAGCCCATCTTTTGACATAGGCATCAGTAAATAGTAAATCCAAATAGCAATTATTTTGATTCTTAATATGATTTATATGATAAGTCCATTTTCTGAGCTTTTGCCAAATAGAAAATGAAGTGTTTCATTTTCTCCAACAACGGGTATTAAAATAGATTCATTTTCGTCATCCATAATGAATTTAGTTTTTTTTTTTGGTTAAAATCACCACATACACATTAATTTTGTATTTGGGTGTTCGGTACTTTTTTCTACCGGGCTCAAACTGTAAACTATGAGATTGGCGAAAAATCAGAATTTCTATTGGAAAAAATACGAACTTCAGTAAACTTCTTCCCATTTTTCTAATTTTTGGTGCTAATTTTTCAGTAATAATTATGCTCCATCAAAAAGAAAAAAAAAAACAACTTGAAAACGGTCAAACGTATCGCAGTTTTTTTACCCTTATTCGAAAGATTATTGAATTTTCTATCGAATGGCATCTTTGAATCGATTGGTTTAGTTAAATAACTAAGTTTTAATTTGTTTTTGTCAATTATCTTCGAAACATGCGTAATAAATGAAAAACATTTTCCACCATGAAAAAAAATCAGGAGATACCTTGATCCATACTTTGAAAATATATATATTCAAGCAATATTGCTTCGTTATTTTATTAAAAATTAAAAACCAAAAAGTGAGGAAATGGATCCAGTTTCGCCTTAAATCGAAATTGCATGAAAACGATAAGAGATAGAAGTTTGGTGTCAAGGAACGAAGTGTAAAGTGGAACAGGGGTCACAACTTTGCCTAAGAAAGAATTTAAAATTATTACGCATTTCTCAAAGATAATAATTGACAAAACAAATTGAAACACACTACTTTTGAGCTATTTCGAATAATGGTCAAAAAACTACGATAAGTTTAACCATTTTCAAGTTATAGCCAGTTAAGGCAATAAGAGTCAAAAACATGGGAAGATCAATAACCACGTAACGGTTGAGATTTGACTATACAGGGTGGCAACGTGAAAGTGATACACTAGTTTGGGAGCCATACGTTGCCATTCATGCTATTGCATTGAAAACAAGTGTGCTTGGGGAAACGGGATCTTAGATATGTGGCTTTTACGAAACAAACATTTTTTTTTCGAACGATTTTTTTTTACTTTGGAAGCGTCTTTGAATAAACAAAATGATCTTGTGTATAAAGCAAGTCTTCGTGAAATTCCTGCCGACAATCGAGAGGTTCAACGATATCGAAGTGCTGCAGCGGTGATGGTTTGGGGCGCCATATCAACAAAACGCCAATTACCATTGTTGTTCTTCGACATAAAAATCAACGAAGAAAGCTTTTTACAGAACGTCATCGAAGATCACTTATTCCCCAGTGCCAAGAAACTGTTTGGAAAAGAAAGTTTTGGTTTCCAGCAGGACTCAGTACCGACGCATAAGGCAGTGGTTGTTGAACAGTGATGCAAGCAAAATTTACTGTGCTTCATCAGCTCATCAGAATAGCTGGTTTCGTGTCCCGATTTGAACCCACTGGACTTTTGTAAATGGGAATTCATGCTAGGGAACCTGGGCGACGCTAAGAACTTGGTTTTCAAAACCATTTAGTAAAAATTTGGGATGAAATGCCGGACGAAGAGGTGCGTGCGACTTGTAATAACTTCAAGAAGCGTCTGCGGGCTGTAATTCAAAACAAAGGGGAATGATTCTAATTGAACTAAATACTTTGTAAGTACTTTGTTGTGTTATTGAAAGTGAATTTGCAGAAAAATTAAATCCTGTTTGAATTTTGCATCAGTTTTCGAGTGTATCATTTCTACGTTGCCATCCTGTATATATCAACCAATACTTAATGGATTTTGATGAAAATTTTCTGGCATAAGCAACACATAATGTACCATTACTGGTCCAAAGATCAGCTATTTTAGTGTACGCAGTCTGACGTTATGAAAAAAAAAATGTTTGACCAAATTTTGACCGTACCACCCTTTATTCTGCTTAGAGGGTTCGAAAAGTCGGTACAAGATCATTTTTCAATTAATGCGGAAAAACATCTTATTTATTTGTCTTTTCTTTGTTTTATAATTATTTAACTTTTACACGCTTTAACTTTTTAATCGCTCGATTGATTGCTTCTCAAGTAGCAATAACAACTGAATAAGTTGAGGAGCGGCTTATTCGACTGTTGTACAGAAATAATGTTTGTTGCGTTTTAACATAATTTCAAAGATAACTTAGTGGTCTCAAAACATTGTTTACACTCACAGGTTTTTTTTCTTGTGTATTTTGCTTTTATAATCGTTCCCTAACGTGTGAATGAAACAATTTATAATTTCATATAATTCTTATACATTTGTATGTCCCGTATTTTATGCTCATGTCCCGTTTTTATCTTGTTACTATCTGGCCTGGCCAGCCTAGTTAGATGCGAATATCAAAACTGGACACGCCACAAAAGTTCAGCTTAATTTCCCCAACTGCGGGGAGGAAAAAATATTCAAAGTTTTGACAGGGATTCCTCAGTATTCTCATAAAATCTTTAAGCAAGGGTTTCTCCATTGATTCTACCAGGGATTTCTCTCCATGAACTCTCCGATTTTTTTTCAGGATATTTTCAAGAATTACTATGGGATTCCTACAAGAATTAGATTCCGTTGAGATTCCGTCAGGGATTCCTTTAAGAATTCGTTCGTGGATAGTATCCATTGAATACTTCCTGAGATTTCTTGACAGAGTTTCTTGGGAATCTACCTGGATTTGTTGCAGAATTTACCCAAAGATCACTTCGTTGACTTTTACTGGGATTTATCGTTACTCGTCCAGAAATCTTTCTTGGTTCCTTTTGATATTTTTTCATGGATTACTCTATGGATTATTTCCACAATTTCTTCAAAGATTGTTCCCGAAAATTTTCAGATGAGTCTTTTCAGAACTCCAGCAAAAGTTAGTCCTGTGATTTCATAAAAAATTTCCCCTGACTCTAACAGATATTTCTACAAAATCCTACCGGTATACTTTCAGGTATTCTCTCTTCATTTTTTTTTTGTGTTCGTCTTGAATTTCCTCCCGGCAGTCTAAGAAGATGATATTTCTCATTATAGTAACAGTATCAAGAGATAGAAGGTAAACAACAAATGAAAGTATCATCAAACGAATTCTGCCAATATGGGCACTTGAAATCATGGAATCTCAGGGGATGATAAAACGAGCTAACACCGTTATAAAGTCGACAGAATCGGGACGTGTTAAAATCGGGTCAAGGTTGTATTAACACGCATTCATTCTTAATTTCGATCAAGATTTCAACGAATATTTCCATCAGGAGTTTAATAATTTTTATCAAAAAATGTTTCAAGAAATCTACTAAAGATATTTTCTATTTCGTTCTGAAAAATTGTACAATTCCAGATCAATTTATTAATATTGGAAGCTTCTGCAATATTGTTAATCATGCTACACCATTGTACGGTAGAGATAGGCTTTCAGAATGAAAAACTGTTTAATATGTATACGGAGCTACTTTTAGGAATTTGACCATCCAGGCTGTTTCATACACATTACTAACATCAAACCATCGTATTATCGATAAGAAAATCCTGAATCATCACTTTGAAACCGTATCTCCACACTAATCGGAATCAATAAATATGTGCATACTTACCGATCTAGTTCGTCATAAGTAACTAGCAGCCAAAGAGCTTCCATTCCGATTCGTCGGAAACTTTCAATTTGTTTATTTTTCTTACTTTTTCCATTCTCCTGAATTAGGGTGTCGACGCATCCGGAAAGCCCAGTCCCCTACCCTCCCATCACTGAACGCAACAAAATATGGTAGCCAGATAAAAATGCACGTCACTCACTTAGGGCGTTCTTCGCGAATCCGGAATTCCGTACTCCCCCGCCCAATCCCCTCCTCGGAGCGCTCTGCCCAATCTTGATTGATTTTAATGATACCTACCAGCAAGCGCACTCGAAAAACACTGCAATCAATCCAGAAACAACGGTGGTGACCACAACTCCACAATCCAATCAAATCGGTCACTCCTTGTTACGCCATCGGAAGTGTCTCGAACAAAACACTACCGCCGCCGGTGCAACACTACTCTTCGCCGATCGCCCTCCGAACGGGACCACATGCAGCACTCCCAGGAAACCACTTGCACACTCTGTTCGCGGATTACGACGCGAATCTTCCAGCCACTTGCCAGCCAGCCAGCTCCCGATTTGAAGGCCGAAATATTAATCAATTTAAAAACTGATGCGCGACGACAGCAGAAAGTGCGGAGTCTCTCCTTTTGCTTCTTTTCGTTTCTGCGGGTGGCGTTCTGCTTTTTTTCTTTGCTTTGACGTTTCGTTCGCGAGTGCAAGCTGTCAGTTTTGACAGCCGAGGGAGCACCCGTTTGCATCAACAAAGTGGAAATCCGGAGCAACATGAAAAACGGGCCAATTCTACTTTGTAAACAGACGTTTCGGTCAGTTTTTTTTAAATTCCTATATAAGCCCCATATAAGCCATTTTACGAGACGTTTCGGATCAGCTGATTCTTGAGCTGATTGCACAATGCGTTTTGAATAAAAAATAGGCAAAATGTCGCACTGTAACCGTGACTGTAACTCGAGGGTGTTATTTAGTCTATTTTTCGAAACGACAACAGTGATGATATTGATATTAATAACACTCACGGGCTTGGGCGCAACCTCCTGTCAAATTTTCATTCATGAAATGAGCGATCAGCTGATCCGAAACGTCTCGTAAAATGGCTCATATCCAGTGCTGCAATTTTTCGACAGGCCTTTTTGATAGCGATATTTTACTTTTTTCATTTTCTCCGTTTTGGTTTTCCTGTCATTGTTGTTTTCCGATCAACAACACGAGAGCAAAATGAAATAGGTACTCACACTCGCACACAGCGTGCTGAAAGCGATAGCTGACAGGGCTAAATTTCCATTCAATTTTCTGTAGTTGAGTGTTTTCACCCGTGGTAGCGTATAGGGCACTCACTCTCACAAGCCACCGCTTGAGACGAATGGCCTTTCAGCATGAGTAGTGTGTGGATGATTGGGAATTGATCTTGTTGGGTCGCTCACGAATGGAGCTCTCGGACTCTGTCAGTTCTCACATCGAGGAACTGAAAACGACCGCCGCAGTCATTCATTTTCGGCTGAAAAACAGGCACTGAGACTGATATTTTGCAGGACTGCTCATATCCATACAGGTCAGACTTGATCTAGGGGCAAGACCTAGGATGGATGTAATATTTGAATCTTTCCCTAACGCCAGAAATATTTATCAGACACGCGAACGCTCTTGTTCTTGTTCCTGTTCCTGTTCCTGTTCCTGTTCCTGTTCCTGTTCCTGTTCCTGTTCCTGTTCCTGTTCCTGTTCCTGTTCCTGTTCCTGTTCCTGTTCCTGTTCCTGTTCCTGTTCCTGTTCCTGTTCCTGTTCCTGTTCCTGTTCCTGTTCCTGTTCCTGTTCCTGTTCCTGTTCCTGTTCCTGTTCCTGTTCCTGTTCCTGTTCCTGTTCCTGTTCCTGTTCCTGTTCCTGTTCCTGTTCCTGTTCCTGTTCCTGTTCCTGTTCCTGTTCCTGTTCCTGTTCCTGTTCCTGTTCCTGTTCCTGTTCCTGTTCCTGTTCCTGTTCCTGTTCCTGTTCCTGTTCCTGTTCCTGTTCCTGTTCCTGTTCCTGTTCCTGTTCCTGTTCCTGTTCCTGTTCCTGTTCCTGTTCCTGTTCCTGTTCCTGTTCCTGTTCCTGTTCCTGTTCCTGTTCCTGTTCCTGTTCCTGTTCCTGTTCCTGTTCCTGTTCCTGTTCCTGTTCCTGTTCCTGTTCCTGTTCCTGTTCCTGTTCCTGTTCCTGTTCCTGTTCCTGTTCCTGTTCCTCTGTTCCTGTTCCTGTTCCTGTTCCTGTTCCTGTTCCTGTTCGTGTTCCTGTTCGTGTTCCTGTTCGTGTTCCTGTTCGTGTTCCTGTTCCTGTTCCTGTTCCTGTTCCTGTTCCTGTTCCTGTTCCTGTTCCTGTTCCTGTTCCTGTTCCTGTTCCTGTTCCTGTTCCTGTTCCTGTTCCTGTTCCTGTTCCTGTTCCTGTTCCTGTTCCTGTTCCTGTTCCTGTTCCTGTTCCTGTTCCTGTTCCTGTTCCTGTTCCTGTTCCTGTTCCTGTTCCTGTTCCTGTTCCTGTTCCTGTTCCTGTTCCTGTTCCTGTTCCTGTTCCTGTTCCTGTTCCTGTTCCTGTTCCTGTTCCTGTTCCTGTTCCTGTTCCTGTTCCTGTTCCTGTTCCTGTTCCTGTTCCTGTTCCTGTTCCTGTTCCTGTTCCTGTTCCTGTTCCTGTTCCTGTTCCTGTTCCTGTTCCTGTTCCTGTTCCTGTTCCTGTTCCTGTTCCTGTTCCTGTTCCTGTTCCTGTTCCTGTTCCTGTTCCTGTTCCTGTTCCTGTTCCTGTTCCTGTTCCTGTTCCTGTTCCTGTTCCTGTTCCTGTTCCTGTTCCTGTTCCTGTTCCTGTTCCTGTTCCTGTTCCTGTTCCTGTTCCTGTTCCTGTTCCTGTTCCTGTTCCTGTTCCTGTTCCTGTTCCTGTTCCTGTTCCTGTTCCTGTTCCTGTTCCTGTTCCTGTTCCTGTTCCTGTTCCTGTTCCTGTTCCTGTTCCTGTTCCTGTTCCTGTTCCTGTTCCTGTTCCTGTTCCTGTTCCTGTTCCTGTTCCTGTTCCTGTTCCTGTTCCTGTTCCTGTTCCTGTTCCTGTTCCTGTTCCTGTTCCTGTTCCTGTTCCTGTTCCTGTTCCTGTTCCTGTTCCTGTTCCTGTTCCTGTTCCTGTTCCTGTTCCTGTTCCTGTTCCTGTTCCTGTTCCTGTTCCTGTTCCTGTTCCTGTTCCTGTTCCTGTTCCTGTTCCTGTTCCTGTTCCTGTTCCTGTTCCTGTTCCTGTTCCTGTTCCTGTTCCTGTTCCTGTTCCTGTTCCTGTTCCTGTTCCTGTTCCTGTTCCTGTTCCTGTTCCTGTTCCTGTTCCTGTTCCTGTTCCTGTTCCTGTTCCTGTTCCTGTTCCTGTTCCTGTTCCTGTTCCTGTTCCTGTTCCTGTTCCTGTTCCTGTTCCTGTTCCTGTTCTTGTTCTTGTTCTTGTTCTTGTTCTTGTTCTTGTTCTTGTTCTTGTTCTTGTTCTTGTTCTTGTTCTTGTTCTTGTTCTTGTTCTTGTTCTTGTTCTTGTTCTTGTTCTTGTTCTTGTTCTTGTTCTTGTTCTTGTTCTTGTTCTTGTTCTTGTTCTTGTTCTTGTTCTTGTTCTTGTTCTTGTTCTTGTTCTTGTTCTTGTTCTTGTTCTTGTTCTTGTTCTTGTTCTTGTTCTTGTTCTTGTTCTTGTTCTTGTTCTTGTTCTTGTTCTTGTTCTTGTTCTTGTTCTTGTTCTTGTTCTTGTTCTTGTTCTTGTTCTTGTTCTTGTTCTTGTTCTTGTTCTTGTTCTTGTTCTTGTTCTTGTTCTTGTTCTTGTTCTTGTTCTTGTTCTTGTTCTTGTTCTTGTTCTTGTTCTTGTTCTTGTTCTTGTTCTTGTTCTTGTTCTTGTTCTTGTTCTTGTTCTTGTTCTTGTTCTTGTTCTTGTTCTTGTTCTTGTTCTTGTTCTTGTTCTTGTTCTTGTTCTTGTTCTTGTTCTTGTTCTTGTTCTTGTTCTTGTTCTTGTTCTTGTTCTTGTTCTTGTTCTTGTTCTTGTTCTTGTTCTTGTTCTTGTTCTTGTTCTTGTTCTTGTTCTTGACTGAGAATGGCTGTGAACGACTGAAAATGACTGACAGATCTGGGAGCAAGACAGATATAACGAGAGTAAATCTGTTTTCAATGTGTTGCTCATCATTCCTCAGGATATTTATCTTGAGATTACTCTGATTTTTCCAAAAAGTTGCCTGATGCCAGAGGAAAATCTAGCAGTATTTTCGCATTTAAGAGACGTTTCTGAATGGATTCGAGCAAAATCAGTTCTACTCAGGATTGCTTCGAATTGCACAGTGTCTTGCCCCTAGTGACTGAAGAATGACCAGGAGAATGACCTGGAGAATGAATGACCAGGAGAATGAATGACCAGAAGAATGAATGACCAGGAGAATGAATGACCAGGAGAATGAATGACCAGGAGAATGAATGACCAGGAGAATGAATGACCAGGAGAATGAATGACCAGGAGAATGAATGACCAGAAGAATGAATGACCAGAAGAATGAATGACCAGGAGAATGAATGACCAGGAGAATGAATGATCAGGAGAATGAATGACCAGGAGAATGAATGACCAGGAGAATGAATGACCAGGAGAATGAATGACCAGGAGAATGAATGACCAGGAGAATGAATGACCAGGAGAATGAATGACCAGGAGAATGAATGACCAGGAGAATGAATGACCAGAAGAATGAATGACCAGAAGAATGAATGACCAGGAGAATGAATGACCAGGAGAATGAATGACCAGGAGAATGAATGACCAGGAGAATGAATGACCAGGAGAATGAATGACCAGGAGAATGAATGACCAGGAGAATGAATGACCAGGAGAATGAATGATCAGGAGAATGAATGACCAGGAGAATGAATGACCAGGAGAATGAATGACCAGGAGAATGAATGACCAGGAGAATGAATGACCAGGAGAATGAATGACCAGGAGAATGAATGACCAGGAGAATGAATGACCAGAAGAATGAATGACCAGAAGAATGAATGACCAGGAGAATGAATGACCAGGAGAATGAATGACCAGGAGAATGAATGACCAGGAGAATGAATGACCAGGAGAATGAATGACCAGGAGAATGAATGACCAGGAGAATGAATGACCAGGAGAATGAATGACCAGGAGAATGAATGACCAGGAGAATGAATGACCAGGAGAATGAATGACCAGGAGAATGAATGACCAGGAGAATGAATGACCAGGAGAATGAATGACCAGGAGAATGAATGACCAGGAGAATGAATGACCAGGAGAATGAATGACCAGGAGAATGAATGACCAGGAGAATGAATGACCAGGAGAATGAATGACCAGGAGAATGAATGACCAGGAGAATGAATGACCAGGAGAATGAATGACCAGGAGAATGAATGACCAGGAGAATGAATGACCAGGAGAATGAATGACCAGGAGAATGAATGACCAGGAGAATGAATGACCAGGAGAATGAATGACCAGGAGAATGAATGACCAGGAGAATGAATGACCAGGAGAATGAATGACCAGGAGAATGAATGACCAGGAGAATGAATGACCAGGAGAATGAATGACCAGGAGAATGAATGACCAGGAGAATGAATGACCAGGAGAATGAATGACCAGGAGAATGAATGACCAGGAGAATGAATGACCAGGAGAATGAATGACCAGGAGAATGAATGAATGAATGAATGAATGAATGAATGAATGAATGAATGAATGAATGAATGAATGAATGAATGAATGAATGAATGAATGAATGAATGAATGAATGAATGAATGAATGAATGAATGAATGAATGAATGAATGAATGAATGAATGAATGAATGAATGAATGAATGAATGAATGAATGAATGAATGAATGAATGAATGAATGAATGAATGAATGAATGAATGAATGAATGAATGAATGAATGAATGAATGAATGAATGAATGAATGAATGAATGAATGAATGAATGAATGAATGAATGAATGAATGAATGAATGAATGAATGAATGAATGAATGAATGAATGAATGAATGAATGAATGAATGAATGAATGAATGAATGAATGAATGAATGAATGAATGAATGAATGAATGAATGAATGAATGAATGAATGAATGAATGAATGAATGAATGAATGAATGAATGAATGAATGAATGAATGAATGAATGAATGAATGAATGAATGAATGAATGAATGAATGAATGAATGAATGAATGAATGAATGAATGAATGAATGAATGAATGAATGAATGAATGAATGAATGAATGAATGAATGAATGAATGAATGAATGAATGAATGAATGAATGAATGAATGAATGAATGAATGAATGAATGAATGAATGAATGAATGAATGAATGAATGAATGAATGAATGAATGAATGAATGAATGAATGAATGAATGAATGAATGAATGAATGAATGAATGAATGAATGAATGAATGAATGAATGAATGAATGAATGAATGAATGAATGAATGAATGAATGAATGAATGAATGAATGAATGAATGAATGAATGAATGAATGAATGAATGAATGAATGAATGAATGAATGAATGAATGAATGAATGAATGAATGAATGAATGAATGAATGAATGAATGAATGAATGAATGAATGAATGAATGAATGAATGAATGAATGAATGAATGAATGAATGAATGAATGAATGAATGAATGAATGAATGAATGAATGAATGAATGAATGAATGAATGAATGAATGAATGAATGAATGAATGAATGAATGAATGAATGAATGAATGAATGAATGAATGAATGAATGAATGAATGAATGAATGAATGAATGAATGAATGAATGAATGAATGAATGAATGAATGAATGAATGAATGAATGAATGAATGAATGAATGAATGAATGAATGAATGAATGAATGAATGAATGAATGAATGAATGAATGAATGAATGAATGAATGAATGAATGAATGAATGAATGAATGAATGAATGAATGAATGAATGAATGAATGAATGAATGAATGAATGAATGAATGAATGAATGAATGAATGAATGAATGAATGAATGAATGAATGAATGAATGAATGAATGAATGAATGAATGAATGAATGAATGAATGAATGAATGAATGAATGAATGAATGAATGAATGAATGAATGAATGAATGAATGAATGAATGAATGAATGAATGAATGAATGAATGAATGAATGAATGAATGAATGAATGAATGAATGAATGAATGAATGAATGAATGAATGAATGAATGAATGAATGAATGAATGAATGAATGAATGAATGAATGAATGAATGAATGAATGAATGAATGAATGAATGAATGAATGAATGAATGAATGAATGAATGAATGAATGAATGAATGAATGAATGAATGAATGAATGAATGAATGAATGAATGAATGAATGAATGAATGAATGAATGAATGAATGAATGAATGAATGAATGAATGAATGAATGAATGAATGAATGAATGAATGAATGAATGAATGAATGAATGAATGAATGAATGAATGAATGAATGAATGAATGAATGAATGAATGAATGAATGAATGAATGAATGAATGAATGAATGAATGAATGAATGAATGAATGAATGAATGAATGAATGAATGAATGAATGAATGAATGAATGAATGAATGAATGAATGAATGAATGAATGAATGAATGAATGAATGAATGAATGAATGAATGAATGAATGAATGAATGAATGAATGAATGAATGAATGAATGAATGAATGAATGAATGAATGAATGAATGAATGAATGAATGAATGAATGAATGAATGAATGAATGAATGAATGAATGAATGAATGAATGAATGAATGAATGAATGAATGAATGAATGAATGAATGAATGAATGAATGAATGAATGAATGAATGAATGAATGAATGAATGAATGAATGAATGAATGAATGAATGAATGAATGAATGAATGAATGAATGAATGAATGAATGAATGAATGAATGAATGAATGAATGAATGAATGAATGAATGAATGAATGAATGAATGAATGAATGAATGAATGAATGAATGAATGAATGAATGAATGAATGAATGAATGAATGAATGAATGAATGAATGAATGAATGAATGAATCAATGAATCAATGAATCAATGAATCAATGAATGAATGAATGAATGAATGAATGAATGAATGAATGAATCAATGAATGAATCAATGAATCAATGAATCAATGAATGAATGAATCAATGAATGAATCAATGAATGAATCAATGAATCAATGAATCAATGAATCAATGAATGAATCAATGAATCAATGAATCAATGAATGAATGAATGAATGAATCAATGAATGAATGAATCAATGAATCAATGAATCAATGAATCAATGAATCGATGAATGAATGAATGAATGAATCAATGAATCAATGAATCAATGAATCAATGAATCAATGAATGAATGAATCAATGAATCAATGAATCAATGAATCAATGAATCAATGAATCAATGAATCAATGAATCAATGAATCAATGAATCAATGAATCAATGAATCAATGAATCAATGAATCAATGAATGAATGAATCAATGAATCAATGAATGAATGAATCAATGAATCAATGAATCAATGAATCAATGAATCGATGAATGAATGAATCAATGAATGAATGAATCAATGAATGAATGAATGAATCAATGAATGAATGAATCAATAAATCAATGAATCAATGAATCAATGAATCAATGAATCAATGAATCAATGAATCAATGAATCAATGAATCAATGAATCAATGAATCAATGAATCAATGAATCAATGAATCAGTGAATCAATTAATCAAATAATCGAGTGTACATAAGGTATTTTTATCAAACGTGTAAGCACACGTGTATGACGATAAAAGGGCTCGTCTTACATTACTACGGTCGGTTCAAACGACGGTTAGAATAATCTAGTTTCAGTGGGAAATTTCCTTAAATAGTGTTCACAGACAACGATTTGCGAAATTTCTCTGCGATAAGTCGACAACCAGCTGCCTATTGTACAGGTCATGATGGATGGGCTTACATTTCCCCTTCTGCGTGAATTTGATAGAGCGGTGCACGTTTCCTCTATAATCCTGATAACACTGATAACGGCTTACACGAAACTCGTCCGAAAATCACGAGAACTGACATATGGAATTGGACGAAACATGGGTATAGTACAACTGATAAGATAAAATCAAGTGGTTTCTTCGGATGAGTTCGTTGGGTTTTTTTTTTTTTTTGGGCCAGTCAGATGCAATTTATGACTGTTTCAAACAGAAATGCGAGGCAATTTCTGACATCACGTGCATCACGCTGCTTCATCATCATCGTTTCGTATGTAATTTGGTCACATTCCCGCCAAGCTCGGTCATTCATTAGCTTCAATTAAGGCTCCGCGGGTGACATCGCCAAATCGCACTTGAGTTTTGTTAATTGATAAAACTATCACATTCACTATAATTGGTCTAGGAAGTTAGTATTGTGTTAGGGGTCGTTCATAAAGTACGAAACCCTCTAGTGTAACGTTATATATAATATTTCGTAAAAAAGATGTAAATGCATACATTTGCTCTGAATGTGAAAGTTTTCCCATGGGTTACGAAATATTTGAACAACCCCTTTGATAAAATGATATCGATGTGTACCGCGTCACAGTTAAGCAAATTAAGCGATAGCGGTTTGTGACACTACCAATCAACGACGTCGAGCTCACAACGTGGAAGCCCATCAGTAGGCGATGACAATCTGATAAAATAACTCAGCAAACCACAAACGCTTACTGCGTTTGACTTTTGCACGTTGAGTGAGAATACCCCAATTTCGACTAATTAGACAAACAAAAGTTGACCTTGGCTGTTAGTTATCGCCTCGCAATGGTAATGTTGTTTTATAGATATCATAGCGTGCGATGAATCGCTTCTACTAATTCATCATCAAGATAAAATGAATCACTGTGACCAAGTTCTGAATAGATAAGGTTTCCGTCATACAACAAATGACAATATCAGTGCAGTGGTACATCAATGGGTATTACGATTGTGTACTAATTAAACATTATCATACTGATATATCTTATTTATCATCATCAATTGAGACCTAGATTGAGACTGAGACTACTTCAATAGTTTTCTACTAAGAGTATATTTTATCTACGGAACCATTTCAACTGTTGTACCTAATTTGGTGGGGTTAAGTACAACGTGTTACAGCTCTGATAGCGTATTTTATAGAAAATATGGTTCAGGTGACGCAAATCTGATTGCATATGCATCACCTCAGTGACAAAGATAATAAAACTAGTAATAAACGGCAAATGCACTTGCTTTATTCCACCATTTGTGTCATGAGTCGAGGTTTCTAGGATTCACCCAAATTTATGAAAACTGGCTTTGCGTCTACCATATATTCTAGAAATGACTCCCTAACACTCAATCCTGAATTGTCTGGTCGGTACTTTTTTGACAGGAATATGGGGCCCAGGTTATGGGGCCCAGTGGTCAACTGTTTCGAACACAATACAAACTAAAACTTCGAAACCAAGTTAGGTAATTTTTATATGGCACGAAAACAGCTGAAGACAGTATTCATTTAGTAAAAAATAATAATGATTCACTGATTAACATAAGCACGTCTGTCCTATCGCCATTTGTTCCATACTATGGCACAAAATCTTCGCAAATTCACAGTGTACTGACATATACTGACATATACTTGGTACTTTTCGTTGAAGAAATAAGCTAGGCGGCGGCGGCGGCAAAGGCGGCGCAATCGAGGGAGGCGTTGATTCCGCGCGCAGCGCATTTATGAATCGTTCCGCGTCGCGTCGCGTTGCAGAGTATCCAATCCACGCACGCAAGCAACGGGAGTAAAATCAAGTCGAGCGAGAGTGGGTTGAGTTGAGTGTGGTTGCGGGCTGAGTCAGACTGCGGCCGGCTAAAAATGCGCAAACCAAACCGACGCACTCGAAGCCCAATGGGCCTTTTCATTTGACGTCTTAAATCAGCTGATTGTTCGGGCGTTTGACAGTTCTTCTATGAAGATGACACGTTCTTGTTAGCAGCTGTTGTTCAAGCTTTGTAAACAAATGCATGCACGGATCTGTCACATGAAAAGGCCTATCCTCCACGTTTTGTCGAGACAATGGATATACCGAACCGATCGATGGATGGACTAGAAGCGAACGGAAGGAGAGCAAGCCTGATGGTACAACGGTGCGAGAGAGGTTGCACATGTTTAGCTTGGAAGACGTAGACTGAAGACGTTGGTTGAAGAACGAGAAAAAGAAATTACACCACGTCACAGAGAACAGACATGCACTTCCAAAGTCGTGGGGATTTGAACTACGAGACGGACTGGCCTTTATGATTAAACATATTATGCGTTGCGCGAAAATTTGTACGCGCAAGCGCCCATACATCTCCGCCTGTAAGAAAAATCATTTCGGTGTTTTCGGCGCAGTATTCCTTGGCCAATTCGCGCACTTATTGTAGAAGACACCATAACGATTAAACATACCAGCGGAGGTCTATTAGCGATTTTGCACCTTTTTCGCTCTCTATTTTCTTGCAACGGGTAATATTAACCACAGTACAACGTAGAAAATTGTTTGGCAGCCTTTTGGATGAGGTTATGGATCCAACCACAGAGAACAGACATTGAAGTCCAATTTCAAAACTGTGTAATAATTTACCAATAATTTGAAATAGAACAATAAAAAATAACACCTATGTCAGTGGTGAATATAAAACTTATCTAGATAAGTTCACCACTGACAGAAGCAAAACACTGCTTGATGGCGCTAGTGTTTTCAACGCATTTTGGTTTGAATTTTTTAACAGCTTTCGAGAGAAAGATGTTTGAGCTTGGATGTGCTGTGCTCTCAGAGCTAAAAAAATCTTTAATTTGAATTCGAATCTTCATCTTTATTCTGATGAAGCTTGCATGTCCATTCCCTTCGGTATACAATCAATCCGTTCGTTTAGGTCACAGACAGGCATTGCTGCTGGGCCGATAATAGAGGAGAGAGAAGCTCAGCACAGCACAAAAATGAGCAATCCCAATGACGGCTTCGACCTCTGGCGAGATTGGTTTTGGGTGGTTCGGCTCGCAGTCAGTCAGTCATTCATCGCAGCAGGCTGGGTGGTTGGTCTTGGTACGGTGAGCGAGCAACTTGCACGATCGATCAGTTCGCTACTCGCAGTCAAGCCGTGTGGACGTGAAATTGTGCGAGCCGGGGAAATTCTCTCGAGTGTCTCGTGTGGAAAAAGTGTGGCAAAAAGTGATTATTTCTGAAACTGTTGGCTATTAAGTGACTGTGAGTGGCACATATCCCTGGACCGGATTCCAAGAAGCAAAAAGTGGGTTTTACACATTTTTTTTTTTGCACTGTATCCCTGTTTTAAGTTGGTTTCCGAAGCTTGGTGTTCTTGATGTGTTGGTGGTAAACTGCAGAGAATAAGCAAATGGATGTTTAAATTTATTTCGCTCAATGAAGAGAGTTGCAGTTATGCACGCGAGGAACGGTGCTTGAATATTTATAGAAATGCTAATTAATCTAGGCGAGTTTCAGCGATTTTTTTGACCTACAGTTGCTGCTTTGTGCACAGAAACCGGTGACTCTTTTGTGGAATGTGTCGTGAAAGTTTCCTTAGTTTCTGTCAAATCGGTGCAATTGACGCGTGTGTAAAGCTATCAAGTGCAATCAAAGTTGGCATTGATCGTGTTACGCCGAAAATGACGTCAAATCGAAATTGACCGAATCCAACTGTGCTGGCAGCTGTTCGTAATCGCCCGAAACGACGCAGCTTATCATCGTAGGATGCCGAGTTGATGAACCAAACGTATCATAAAAACGCTCATCAATTAGCCATAGCCTACTGTTTGTCCGACTTCTCGGCGGTGTCGAAATTGCGCGAAAGCAATTCGAATCCGTCCGCCCTCTTCCAGTGTGTTTGTGAACGGCAAGCAGAACGTTGAACGCAGGGGGTTTTAAAAATGCAATAAGAATCTTGGATATGCGGTAATCGATTCATATTGCACCGGTTACTCGACCTTTCCTCGTCGTCTCGCCATGTGTGCACACATTTTACCGTTTCTTTTTCTCCCCTGCTTGCAACGACGAAGGTTTCATCTTTCTATGGCCTACTGCGGAGGGAAGCACTGTATAGACAGACGCATGAAAGCGGGTGGAATGTCTCGAGGGGTGAGCGAACCTCACCTTTCATTCATTTTATGAGCTTATTTAACATATGAATCGGATCAAGTTAAACAGGATAGGATACTGACCTTTCTCACTGGATGTATGTTGATCCAAGGTTTGGATCGTAAACGCTCGCTGAATCACGTGTTGTCGCGTTCTGCGTCCAAGCCAGTTCAATCCAGAGATGCCCACATTGGAAATGTTTTCGATTCGAATTGGGTATTTCCTTCTACGGTCTTTCTCATTTTACATGTGAATCTTGGAACGGCATACGTGTCCTTTGTTTCATTGCTTATTCATTCTTAACTTGGCAATCTGAAATAAAAGCCAAATTTAAACTCTGGATAACTTGCATCAATAATCTAAAAACTCTGATTTGAATTTACTTTCGGCGTAGAATCAAAGTAGCCATGGCTCAATATTTTGAGTTGAGTAGACTACTGCGATAGCTTTCTCGATTTTCTCATCGGTACCATGCTCAGAGCCAATTTTTTTCGAAACTGCTTTATCATGATTAGTTCTAGAGATTCTGACTAGGGGCAAGACAGATATAACGAGAGTGAATCTGTTTTCAAAGTAATGCTCACCATTCCTCAGGATCTCTCAGGATTACTCTAGGGATTACTCTGATTTTCCTTAGGGGCAAGACAGATACAGCGAGAGTAACTCTGTTATCGATGTTTCTAGGGGCCAGACACTGTGCAATTCGCAGCAACTCTGAGTAATACTTTTTATTCGAATCTATTCAGAAAAGTCTCTACGAAGCGGAAAATCGGGCAAGACTGCTCGATTTTTCACTGATATCAGGCAATACTTCGGGAAAACCAGAATGATCCAGAGCTGTCCAGAGGAATTCTTGTCTTGCCGCTAGCTCAGAATTGCTCCAGACTAAAGAGTTCCTAGAATTTTCCCAAAGTGTTGCCTGATGTCAGAGGAAAATCTAGCAGTATTGCCCGATTTTTCGCATTTAAGAGTCGTTTCTGAATGGATTCGAGTAAAAAGAGTAACTCTTATAACTGTTATACTCAGGATGGCTCAGAGTTGCTCCGGATTGCACTGTGTCTTGCCCCTAGGATTCTGAATCTGCATTTAATTATTCTGTGATTCCTAATATTCTGTTTCAAAATTGTAAACTTGTTAGAGCGTTATGGTGTAGTAGGCTGCGGGAATGGACACTCGTTTTCCCAAACTAGTGTCCCCCCCCCTGGTGGTAGGTGGAAATATTCCCATCTTTGCGTCTGGTTGTTTTGCCTTTCTATATTCGAAATTTCGTGATATTTTCTGACTTTTTTCAAGTCCACGATTCCAGTAAATCTAATTATTTGTTCAATACAGTGGAACTTCCATAAGCCAATAAATAGTGTTGAGACCATCGACTCGTCGTTGAGTCGAGAATTGCAATAAAAATCCTCTGGAAATGCTGTTCGAAATGAAAATCGTAGAAAACCAGGAATGACAGTGACAGCTCCGTTTGGCGTTTGATTTGAATAAGTCATATGTTTGCTGTGATTCCTATGTAGATTCGACCTATTCAAATCGAACGCCAGCTTTGATGTCTGTCAGATTGTGCAGTTTTCATATTAGGGGCAAGACAAATACAGCGAGAGTAACTCTGTTATCGAAGTGTTGCTCAGAATTCCTCTGGATAGCTCTGGATCACTCTGGTTTTCCCGAAGTGTTGCCTGATACCAGTGAAATATCGAGCAATCTTGCCCGATTTCTCGCTTGGTAGAGACTTTTCTGAATGGATTCGAACAAAATGAGTTACTCAGGATTGTTCAGAGTTGCTCCGGGATTTCGCAGTGTCTTGCCCCTAGGTTGAAATAACCCCACTTTTGGGTAAACGGTTAAAAACCCAAACTTGGCTTCTCGCACGGACATTATCGGCTAGGTAGCTGCTTCTCGCTTTGTTTTTGACAACATTGCGAGCGGGAGAGCGAGGAAACAGCCCACTGCTGGGTAAAAAGTTCAAGCGGTTTACTTATTTTTGCGTTCTTTCAACGTATTTTATATATCAACTTTCGTACATGAGTTGATATCGCTCGTCAAGTAATATCGAATAAGGGAATTTTCCTGTGATTACGAATTATCTACACGCAGGGAATAATAAAAAAATGTCCCTAAAATATACTTATCGACCCGCCCTATATTATATATCTACATCTACACTATATACATTGTTTGAATTGGGTCGCGTGTTGCCGAATATTAAATTAAACAAACGTCTCTCATGGTCACACCGAAAACGCGCCTTTGTTGATTTGCCTGGTTGGTGACGAACCGGCGTCCCCACTCCGGCGAATTTATCATAGCCGGGATTCATTCGTTGATCACGGCCACCGATAAACATCGCGTAGCCTACTTGAATCGTGGCGTGCAAACCACCATCATCAGCATTATAATCGCTCACTCATTCGTACTGACAGCTGAGCTGATGAGGCGCCTTTTCGGCCTACCTTGTTTCCTGATTTTCGATTTTTTTAGCTTCACGCGTACGCAGTAGGCCTAAAAATATCCATCCACATGGAGGCACTGAAATATTGTGAACGACGACCACCCGAAATGTTCGTCGCTCCGATGATTCATCGCCCCCTCATTCTACGCATGCTGTCGTCGGTCACATGCGGCGACGGCGAGCGAGCGCCACCCATATGAGGCTGAATTATTCATGAAATATTAGCACGTTTTTTGATTCGCCATTTATTGGTGGACGTCACGTTTTCTGCGAAAACCGTGCGCGACGCAAAGCGTGTGTTGATGCGGTGTTGATACGCGCGATCTCGTGCTGTTTGTGTCCCATTCTGCGAGGGGAAAATGGCCAACTTCGATCGGTTTAATGACTTGATGCGATCGGTCCGCTCGCATCGCATCATCGTTGTTGGGTTGGGTTGGCATCGAAGCAAGCGGTTCGCCTCCGCAACATTTTTGCGCACTTTCCGTTCGTGTTGGTCATCAGGCAGGCAGGGCTCTGAGCCGTTGATGACGTTCGCGCGGAATTCCGTCGTATCTTTTTGATCGAGAAGGTGAAGGTTGTTTTATATCGCGTCGTGTGCTGGGCGTATTTTCCGCGATAAAAACCGGTTTCGCTCGGGAAGACATTCATCAATATACCGACACGGTTGCGCCAAATTCCGAGAAGACGCGCGTCCTTTCCGGTGTGATTGAGGATTGGAGTTCGAAGCCGGTATTCGGCGTCTACCTGAGGAATGTTGAAAAGGTACGCCCTGAAGGCGAAATTTGAGATGATCTGGGATTCAAAAAGCGAGATAACTTAAGTGGCGGTTGGCTTCACTTCCCTCTCAACACGCGTAGCCTGCTTAGTGGAAAGCTGCGGCGTTACTCTAAAAATAACCCGTGCCCGGCCCGCCGCCATGATAAATCAAGTTCACATGTGCGTGCGGCGGTGCGGCGGTACAGAAGAGAACGAAGAACCGGACTGCTTGGATCTGCGATCCTCAACCGCAGCATACGATGAAGGATGCCAACTCAGCAGCAGCGCTACTCGCTCTGGGGATGCGGGATTCACACTTGCGGCGAGAGCGAATTGAGTTCAGACGAGGTCATTTCGCAGAAGCCGCCCATGCAAACTACCGCGCTTCATTGCAAATGAATGGCACAAAACGGGTTGAGTAGGCGTTGAGGGAGCGGAGATGTTGCAACTTGCTGCACGCAGGAATGTGGCGCGAAACGCGTAAGCAAGAAAGCACGTGATGCGTTGGGCATGGTGATGCACGGCCCAGTGGCGTAATGTGGCATAAAATGAACTTTGCGGCGGCGCTGCATCTAGTTATCTCGGTGTTTGGGGATGTCATTAAGCAAACGATCGGGTTGGGGAACGTTCAAAAATTACGTCCACCATTGGGGGGAGGGGGGGGGGTGGTCTACAAAAGTGTGACACTACGTGTTTTAGGTATAGGGAAAATGCGTGACAGAGGGGGGAGGGGGGGTCTAGAAATCCCAAAAATTGATGGACGTAATATTTGAATCTTCCCTTGCTTGATTCCGATAGATTCTCGGCTAATATTTTTGAATATAAATAGTTGACATTTTGATTTGTCAATCATTGAAACAAGCATCGATGCCCATATAATCGATTTATTTCGAAATTTTGACATCACTAGTACATACTATCATATGGGCCTTTTCATTTGACGTCCTAAATCAGCTGATTTTTCGGGTCTTTGACAGTTCTTCTATGAAAATGAAAGTTCAGTGTTTTTTTATCTCCCTTTTTGGCACAGACCTACTGGTCCATATCGAATTCAGTGTTTGTGCCTTTGTTCGGCAGTTGTAAACAGTGACATGCACGAATCTGTCAACTTAAAAGGCCTATACAACCTAGAGTCAGTCTAGTTAGAGTCTGGCGGACTGTCACTTTCAATCGGAGCCAATCGAGCATGACGTCACGGTGTAGCATTTATCGGTGAGGACACTATGACGTCATGCTCGATTGGCTCCGGTCGAAAGTGACAGTCCGCCAGACTCTAATTATAGGGACTCTAATACAACCGTGATGTGTCGTCTTGTGAATAGGGATGGCCGACTGTAAACTGTATTTTCGTTTCAATGCAACAAGTCGAAGATAAAGATGTGGTAAATAATCGATAATTTAAGATACTCGATTAAAAGCTGTAATCGATTATCAACTAATCGATTAGTTTATTATTTTGCCGCATCAAACCCAAGTAACAGAACTAGCTGAATAACAGTTTCTT
This sequence comes from Aedes albopictus, assembly GCF_035046485.1. Lineage (NCBI taxonomy): Eukaryota > Metazoa > Arthropoda > Insecta > Diptera > Culicidae > Aedes > Aedes albopictus. The sequence continues at coordinate 38,264 of NW_026917199.1, forward strand.
AAGCTAAAGTTTGCTGAAGAGTGGTTTGTTCCACTCTTGTACAGCAAAAATTTTTGTTGAGGAGGGACGTCATAAATTAATCGTTTTATTCGACTAATCGATTAATAGCCTCTAATCGATTGCTGAATAACCGATTAGTGGAGAATTTGCGGCACCTCTAGTCGAAAAAATCACATTCCAGACACGATTTGACGACGGTCTCCATGGTAACCAAGAACGCTGCGAATAAGTAATGTTCTAGCAATGCTTACTCGATCCCAACCGGAATCAAAATTCAAACACTTGCTTTTGGCTTGGCACTTCAACAAACTGCTCGGCAGACTGCGCGAGAACGGGCATCGTAAAGTTATCGTTTTCGGTACGCTTGCCACGCTAAAGCCTCAAACACAATGACAACGGCAAAACGGAACGGAACGGAACGGCAAATTTCCAATGTATGGAGCTCCGTGCAGTTGCTCACAATGAGTGCGCAACGGCGTCAACGGCATTGTACTAAAACGCATTTTTTTCCAAAAATCTGGAAAAATGCAGAACGGCAGAAACGGCAAAGACGAACCAAAACATTGATTTCTTCTTTTTACCGTATTTTATGATTAGTGGGCTATGTTTACGTCAGAAGGAAAATCTAATTTTATGGTTAAATTCTCAATCAGAAATCTCTCAGATTTTCTACGGGTTCTCATCCAGAAAGAACTTCGAAAATAATATTACCAAATCATTCTTCAGGGAATATTTGAAGAATTCCTCCTGTAGTTCGTTCCTGGGCTCCTTCCGGGGTTTCTTCAGAAATTCCGGGTTTCTGCAGTGAAGAACAAAAACATTTTTCCGAGTTTCATCTAGTGGATCCTTCCCTGATTTAGCAGAGTTTCTTACCGGATTCGTCAAGGATTTCCTTTCGGTATTTTCCCAATAAATACATACGGGAATCTAATGTGTTTTTTCCTTGATTTCTTCAGTAGACTCTTCCGCGCTTCTTCCAGGACTGCCTTCCAAAATTCCCCCAGGAGCTCATTCCCGGATATCTCGTTAAATTCCGCATTCCTACAGGAATTGGAATTCTACCCGGGATAACTCCAGTTATTGTTTCCAAGATTTTCCCAAGGCATCCTTCCGGGATTCCTCTAGGTGATCCCTCCGGTATTCCATGAGATTCTTCCAAGAAATCCTCCCAGGATTCTTTCCAAGATTTTTCCAAGACATTCTTCTGGGATTCATTTAAATGTTCCCTCCGAAATGCCATGAAGTCCTTCCAGGATTTCCTCCTGGGAATCTTCAAAGATTTCATCTCGAGATTCCTCCAGGAGTTCCTCTCGGGTTTCCTCCAGGAAGTCCTCCCGAGATTCCTTCAGGAATTCCTCCCAAGATTTTTCCCGGATTTTTCATCCCAGGATTCTTCCAGGAATTTCTACCACGGTTCCTCCGGAAATTCCTCCCGGGATTCCTTAAGAAACTCCTTCAGGGATTCCTTCATATTCTTTCCGAGATTCCTTCTGTGATTCCTTCAGGAATTCCTTCCGGGATTCCTTCAGAAACTCCTTCAGGGATTCCTTCACAATTTCCTTCCAGGATTCCTTCCGAGATTCTTTCAGGAATTCCTTCCGAATTTCTTCAACAATTTCTTCCAGTATTCCTTTCCGGGATTTTTTTCAGGAATTCCTTCCGAGAATCCTTCAGCAATTCCTTTAGAGATTCCTTCAAGAATTCCTACCAGGACTCCATCAGGATTTCTTCCCAAAAATCCTTCAGAAACTCCTTCCAGGATTCCTTCAGGAATTCCTTCCAAGGTTCCTTCAGGAATTTCTCCCGTTATTTCTTCAGGAATTCTTCCCAGGAATCTTACAGAAATTCCTCCCAGGAATTCGTTCCGAATATCTTCAACAATTCCTTCCAGTATTACTTTCCGGGATTCCTTCAGGAATTCCTTCCGTGATTCCTTCAGGAATTCCTCCCAAGATTCCTTCAGAAACTCCTTCATCTATTCCTTCAATATTTCCTTCAGGGATTCCTTCAAAGTTTCCTTCCAGGATTCCTTCCGAGATTCTTTCTGGAATTCCTTCCGAGAATCCTTCAGCAATTCCTTTCAAGATTCCTTCAGGAATTCCTACCGGAATTCCATCAGGAATTGTTCCCAGGAATCCGTCAGGAATTCCTCCCAGGAATCCTTCAGGAATTCTTCCGGGTTTCATTCAGGTATTCCTTCCAAGATTCCTTCAGGAAGTCTTTCCGAGATTCCTTCAGGTTTTCCTTTTGGGATTCCTTCAGGAATTCCTTCCGTGATTCCTTCAGGAATTCCTCCCGGGATTCCTTCAGAAACTCCTTCAGCTATTCCTTCAAAATTTCCTTCAGGGATTCCTTCAAAATTTCCTTCCAGGATTCCTTCCGAGATTCTTTCAGGAATTCTTTCCGAGAATCCTTCAGCAATTCCTTTCAAAATTCCTTCAGGAATTCCATCAGGAATTCTTCCCAGGAATGCTTCAGGAATTCCATCCAAGATTCCTTCAGGAATTCGTTCCGGGATTCCTTCAGGAATTCCTCCCAAGATCCCTTCAGGAATTCCTCCCGGGATTCCTTCAGGAATTCCTACCAGGAATCCTTCAGAAATTCCTTCCAGTAATTCATTCCGAATATCTTCAACAATTCCTTCCAGTATTCCTTTCGGGATTTCTTCAGGGATTCCTTCCGAGATTCATTCAGGAATTCCATCCGGGATTGCTTCAGAAATTCCTTCCGAATTTTTTCAATAATTTCATACAGAATTAATTTCCGGGATTCCTTCAGGAATTCCTTCCGGCATTCCTTCAGAAATTCCTTCCCGAGATTTCTTCAGGAATTACTACCGGGATTCATCCAGGCATTCTTCCCAGGAATCCTTCTGGAATTCCTTCCAGGATTCTTTCAGGAATTCGTTCCGGGATTCCTTTAGGTATTTCTTCCGAAAATCCTTCAAGAATTCTTCCCGAGATTCCTTCAATAATTCCTCCCTGGAATCCATCAGGAATTCCATCAAGGATTCTTTCAGGAATTCGTTCCGGGAATCCTTCAGGAATCCTTGAGAAATTCTTCCCAGGAATACTTCAGGAATTCGTTCCAGGAATTCCTTCTGGGATTCCTTCGGGGTTTTCTTCAGGAGTTTGTTTTGGGGTTCCTTCAGGAGTCCTTTCTCCAGGAATTTCTCCCGAGATTGTTCCAGGAGTTCTTTATTGGATTCCTTCAGGATATCCTCCCGTGATTCCTTCAGGAGATCCTTCAGAAGTCCCTTCGGATGTTTCTCCAGGAGTTCCTCCTGGGATTCCTCCAAGATTTCCTTCTGGGGTACCTCCAGGTGTTCCTTCGGAGATTTCTTCAGGAGTTCCTTCTGGGATTTCTCCTAGAGTTCCTTTCTGAATCCCTGCAAAAAATCCTTCCGAGATGCCTCCAGGAATTCCTTCCAGGACTCATCCAGGAGTCTCGTCTTAAATTCCTTCAGGAATTCCTTCCGAGATGCTTCCAGGAGTTTCTTCTGAGATTCCTACAGGAGTTGCTTTTGAGATTTCTCCATGATTTCCTTCCGAGATTCCTCCAGGAGTTCCTTATGAGATTTCTCCAGGTGCTCCTTCCGAGATTCCTCCAGGAATTCTTTCCAGGATTCAACCAGGAGTTCCTTCTGGGATTTCTTCAGGAGTTCGCTCTGGGATTTCTTCAGGAGTTCCTTCTGAGGTTCCTTCAAGACTTCCATCCGGCAATTCTCCTGCAGTTCCCTGCGGGATTCATCCAGTACTTTCTTTTAGGATTCCTCCAGGAGTTCCTCTTGAGATGCCTTTGGGAGTCCCTTACAAGGATCATCAAGGAGTTTCTTCCAAAATTTCTCCAGGAGTTTCGGAATTCACCCAGAAGTCCCTTCTAGTGTTCTTTCAGGAGTACCTCCCGAGTTAAATGCTGGAATTCCTTCTGGGATTCCTTCAGGAATTATTTCTGGGATTTTTCCAGGAGTTCCTCCAGGAGCTTCTCCAGAATTTCCTTCAGAAATTTCTCCAGGAATTGCTTCAAGAATTTCTCCAGGATTTCCTCCAGAAATTCCTCACTGGACTCCTTCAGAAATTCCATTTCCACGATTTTCCCAAGCCATCCTTCCGGGTTTGCGGAAGGAATTTCTGAAGAAATCCCGGAAGGAATCCCTGAAGGAAACCCGGGAGGAATTTCCGGATTAATCCCGGTTGTAATTCCTGGAAGAATCCCTTTAGGAATTCCAGGACAAATCCTGTGAGAAACCTGGAAGAATCCTGGAAAGAATTCCGCGAGGAATCCAGGAAGGAATTTCTGGAGTAATAACGAGGGGAATTCCTAGAGGAACTCCTGAATATTCCGGAGGAATCCCGCGAGGACTTCCTTGAGGAATCCCGGAAGGAAATCCTGAAAAATCCCGAAAGGAATTCCTGAAGGTATCCCGGAAGAAATTTCTGAAGGAATCCCGGATGGAATTCCTGAAGTAATTCCGGATGGAATTCCTGAAGGAATCCCGGTAAGAAGACCTTAAAAATCCCGAAAGAAATTCCTGAAGGTATCCCGGAAGAAATTTTTTAAGAAATCCCAGAAGGAATTCCTGAAAGAATCCTGGGATGAATTTCTGAAGGATTCCTGGGAGGAATTTCTGAAGGAATCCTGGGAGGAATTCCCAAACGAATCTCGGAAGGGAATCCTGAAGGAATCCCTGAAGGAATGCCGGAAGGAATTCCTAAAAGAATCCTGGAAGGAATTGTTAAAGAAATTCGGAAGGAATTCCTGAAGGAATCTCTGAAAAAATGCCTAAAAAATCTCGGAAGGAACTCCTGAAGGAATCCAGGAAGAAATACAATTATTGAAGTAATTCGGAAGAAATTGTTGAAGATATTCAGAAGGAATTCCTAAAAAAATCCCGGAAAGGATTTCTGAAGGAATCCCGGAAGGAATTTCTGAAGGAATCCCGGACGGAATTCCTGGACTCCCGGAATGAGTTTCTGGAATCCCGAAAGGAATTCATGAAGAAATCTCGAAAGAAATTCCTGAAGAAATCTCGGAAGGAATCCCTGAAGGAACCCCGGAAGGCATTCCTGAAGGAATCCAGGAAGAAATTGCTGAAGGAATCTAGGAAGGAATACTGGAAGGAATTGTTTAAGTAAATCGTTCCTTCAGGAATTTCTTCCGAATTAAAGGAATCTCAGGACAAACTACTGGAGGAATCTTAGAAGGAACTATTGGATGAATCGCGCAAAGAACTCCTGGAGAACTGCCGGGAGGAACTCCTGGAGGAACCTCAGAAGGGACTCTTGGGGAAATCATTGAAGTTATTCGGAAGAAATTGTTGAAGAAATTCGGAAGGAAATCCTGAAGGAATCCTAAAGGAAATCCTAAAGGAATCCCGCAAGAAAATTGTAAAGGTATCTCGTAAGAAATTTCTGAAGGAACCCCGTGAGGAATTTCTGAAGAAATTCGAAAGGAAATCCTGAAGGAATTCCTGAAAAAATCTCGGAAGAAATTCCTGTTGGAATCACGTAAGAAATTTCTGAAGGAATCCCGGAATAAATTTCTGAAGAAATTCAGGAAGGAATACTGGAAGGAATTATTGAAGTAATTCGGATGAAATTCCTGAAGGAATCTCCGAAGGAATTTATGATGACATCCCGGACGGAATTCTTGAAGGAATCCCAAAAGGAATTTCTGAAGGAATCCCGGAAAAAAATCATGAAGGAATCTCGAAAGGAATTCCTGAAGAAAACTCGGAAGGAATTCCTGAAGGAACCCCGGAAGGCATTCCTGAAGGAATCTAGGAAAGAATACTGGAAGAAATTGTTAAAATAATACGTTCCTTCAGGAATTTCCTCCGAATTAAAGGATTGCCAGGAGAAACTCCTAGAGAAATCTTAGAAGGAACTACTGGATGAATCCCCCTAAGAATTCCTGGAGAATTGCCGGATGGAACTCCTGGAGGAACCTCAGAAAGGGCTCTTGAAGTAATCCCAAAAGGAATTCCTGAAGAAAACCCAGAAAAAACTCCTGGTTGAATCCCGGAAGGAACTTCTGGAAATGTTCCGGAAGTAACTCCTGAAGGAATCCAGGAAACGACTACTGCAGGAATCCCAGAAGTAAGTCCTGGATGAATCCCGGAAGGAACTCGTAGAGGAAGCCAGGAAGTAACTTCTGAAGGATTCCCGGAAGGAACTCCTGGAGGAATCTCGGATGGAATTCCTGAAGGAATACCAGAAGGATCTCCTGGATTATTTCCGGAAGGTACTTGAGGAGGAATCCCGGAAGGAACTCCTGGCAAAATCCCAGAAAGAACTTCTGGAGGTATTCTGAAAGGTTCTCCTGAAGGCAACTTAGCAGAAATTTCTGGAGGAATTCAGGAATGATTTCCTGGAGAAATCCCAGAAGAAACTTCTAGAAGAATCAAGGACGAAACTCCCGGAGAAATCCCAGAAAGAAGTCCTGGAGGAATCCTGCAGGAAACTCCTGAAGGAATCACGGAAGGAACTTCTGGAGGAATCCCAGAATGAACTAACGGAGATTTCTCGAAAAAAAAACCGATTTAATTCTGGGAGGGACTCTTGGAGAAATTTCAGAAGGAACTCTTGGAGGAATACCAGAAAAACCGCCTGGATGAATCTCGGATGGAATTCATAGAGGAATCTCCGAAGGAACTCCTGGAGGCATCTCGGAAGGAATTCCTGCAGGAATTGAGGAAGCAACTGCAGGAGAAATCCCAGAAGGAGCTCCTGCAGGAACCCTGGAAGAAAATCCTGGAGGAATTCCAGAAACAACTTCTGGAGGAATCCCGGAAGGATCTCATGGATGAATCCTGGAAGGAACTCCTGGAGGAATCCCGGAAGGAACTTCTGGAGAAACATCCGAAGGGATATCTGAAGGAACTCCTGGAGGAATCCCAGAAGAAATTCCTGGAGAAACCTCGGAAGAGACTTCTAACGGAATCTCAGAAGGAACTCCTGGAGGAATCCCGGAAGGTACTTCTGGAGGAATCCCGGAAGAAACTCCTGAAGGAATCCTAATAGGAAGTCCTGGGGGAATCTCGGAAGGAACATCTGAAATCTCAGAAGGAACGACTGGAGGAATTCCGGAAGGAGCTCCAGGATGAATTCCAGAAAGAACTCCTGAAAAAATCTTAGAAGGAACTCTTGGAGGAATCCAAGAAGGAACTTCTGGAGGAATTCCAGAAGGAACTCCTAAAGGAATTCCGGGGGAACTCCTGGTGGAATCCCAGAGAAAACTCCTGCAGGAATCCTGGAGGGAACTTCTGGAGGAATCTCGGAATGAACTTCTGGAAGAACCACGGAAGCAGAGGAATCTCGGAAGGAGGAATCCCAGAAATAACCCCTAGGAATGTCTCATAGCAGTCACCTGGAAAAACCTCAGAATGAATTCCAGGTGAAATAACCGAATCCGAATTTGCACGGTTGTATTTTTTAAACAGAACAAATCAAAATAAAAACAAAAAAGCATTCATTTACACAAGAGTTTTCCGTTCTCATTGTGGGCTGGGAACGGCAAAACGGAACGGCACAACGGCAACGGCAGTTTTAGTACATTCTGTGCTTGCCGTTCCTGCCGTTCCGTTCCGTTTTGCCGTTGTCATTGTGTTTGGCCCTTAATGCGGCCGGCGGCCGAGACGCAAAACAGTCGGAGGCCGGTGGTAATTGTTTGTTCATTTTATCGAATTTTCTCCGTCCATGTGAGTACCACAGTGCCACATGTATGTACAAACACATCGAATTCGGATATTGTGTTGAGTAATCGTCGACACGTTAAGGTTTATCTATACAGTAGGCCATCTCTGATTTTGCAAGCATTTGAAAAGTTAGAAAATGATCGTTTAGGTAGGCTCAGTTTCGAATTCAGCAGGAATCGCTCAAGAAACTTCTTAATCGATTCCTGACAGAAACTGTCTACAGTGACTGCCATTTGAACTGTCATTTTTTCGCAACTGTGTACACGGAACTACAAATCAACCCAAATTTAAGTTGTTTTGACGCAATCCCGGTCTTCCGTGGAATAACTCAAATTTGCGTCAAACAGCTAAAGTGGTGAGTGAGTAGTTCTCGTTTGAGAGCGGCAAAAAAAATTAACCCACTGGTAAGTTATTTTCACCCAACGGAGGCCTCAAATGACGCAAATTTGGGTTAACTCAAGAAAACCCAAATTTGGCTTCTTCCACGGAAGAGCAGCGGATGCGTCGGTGCTTCTCTCTTTGTTTTCGACAACATTGCGGTGGGGCGAGGGAGAAAACAACCCAACTTTGAGTTAAAACTAAAAGCAGTTTAGCCAAATTTGAGTTTTTAAAACTTATTCTTTGGGTTTTAATATTTTTCCGTGTACTGCGATCGAAGGAAAACAGTTTATTGAGCAGTTCAGGCAAGCAAGTTCTTGTGCATCAAGGTAGGCTGAGAAATTTCTTCTGATCTGAAAACAGCTTACTTTTTTATTATTTTACATTTAAAATGTCCAACACACCTCAGTGCAAATCGATTTTTTCACCAGTTTTTGGGGTGCTCAAGCTCATTTATGACATTTTGCTGCTTCCATCATTGTGGATTCATTCTGGTCACCGTATCCTATCCACCAAGACAATAGGCCTTTTCATGTGACAGATCCCTGCATGCATTTGTTTACAAAGCTTGAACAACAGCTGCTAACAAGAACGTGTCATCTTCATAGAAGAACTGTCAAACGCCCGAACAATCAGCTGATTTAAGACGTCAAATGAAAAGGCCTATAATGATGAGTACCTTACCGCCACTCGACGTGTGTCATCCTCCAAAGTCAAACTGACCTTCGCGTGTGTGATAGCGATGATGATGATATAAAATTCTGGACAGACACCATTAGTCGCGGTGATGCAGTGCATCTATTTCGTTAGGTTTTTGTTATCAACAACAACGTTTTTTCCCTGTGTTATCAGCGCGTGTCCTTGGCATTCGTATGTTGTTAGTTTTCGTCTAATCATTCGAACCAACCACACATCCAAGTAAACACTTTCGAGCGGCGTTTCGTGAGACGCAGACGATCGCCTACTAGGGTTTTAACGATTATTTCTGTTCTGTTTCTTTCCAGTAGCGGCTCGTCACTAGAGTTCTAATCCGAAGACACGCGAGTTATCAAACGACCAAAGCAAAAAAAAAAGGTGTGACCGAATTAGTGTTGGGGTATCTAGAGAATGACTACAGGTGGAAAAGGTATGTATGCCAGAGTACATAATAATACTGACTGACAAACAGAGTTGGTGCCTGTATCGATTGGATCGGTAATTGAAGTACTAGGCGCGCTGTTGTACCGAGATTGTTTGCATGTCGAAATAATTGTTGACAAACACCGCGAGCTGTGCACCGACAGACTAACAACGGCGGGCAAAAGCTGATATTGCATTTCAATCCAAGTAGGTTGGACCTGAACTTGGAAACAGAATGTGCCGTGCCGGTCTCCTCCTTTTGCACTTGCATTGTGGGCTTTTGTTGGGTGAGAAGGAAAAATGTGTCACGGCATTGACTGACACTCCGCGAGTGCAATCACAGCCTACGTCGATTGTCTGAAATCGCGTTTTCCAGGTACCTACAAGAAGTGACACCTATCTGAGTAGACCGAATAGACAGACACGTTCAGACCGTCTCTCGGAACTTTAATGAATTTTACTCACGTTCGTTGGTGCTGAATGGCGTTCGGAAAGCTTGTTAAACCCATTATAAAACGCGAAATCCATTTCGAGTTGTTTTACGGCTTATGCGGATGTACGCGACGGCGGCGATGATAGTGCGGCGGACTCTCGATGACTCCGACACCGACACGATGAGTGTTTGCAAATGGATTTTTGGAGGCGCAACTTTTAGGAAACGGCTCGTGCACATGCAAACGGACGTAACAGATCAGGAAATTCACATGTCGCTGAATTGATGCTCTTTAAGAGTTATGTAGATCTTAAATGCATCATCAGAGAAACTCTTTGTTTTTGTCATTTGACAACTAGAAGCAAGACAGAGAGAGTAACTCTGTTATCAAAGTGTTGCTCAGAATTCCTCTAGATAGCTCTGGATCACTCAGGGTTTCCCGAAGTGTTGCCTGATACCAGTGAAAAATGGAGCAGTCTTGCCAGATTTCGTAGAGACATTTCTGAATGGATTCGATCAAAAAGAGTTACTCAGGATTGCTCAGAGTTGCTCCGGATTTCACAGTGTCTTGCTCCTAGTTTGACAACATCTGAACACGGAACAAAAACGGAAATATACAACCACAGACAAACAGACGTAACACTTGGTCAAGAATGCCATGATCGTGGTTATGATTTCGTGACGCTATTCATAATGATTTGTGCTGGATGAGTGCGCCTGGATATCGGTTGCTTCCGAAGATCTGCTGAGCAGCGTAAAAGAATTATCTGTTAAATGTAGTGCGCATAGTCTTTTAAAAATGTTCTGTTTATAGTATCTCGGTATCTCCTTGAAAAAGGCCCAATGAAAGAGCCGAAACGTCGGGCAAAGCAAAACTCAGTCCAAGACTAAAGAAAGCCAGATCTTCGGAAGCTGTTTATAAGTGTGATTTGTTTCAAGTCCCGTGTGTCTGTGAGTTTTCTTTCACCATCTTACGTCGAGGTTATAAGCCGTTAAGAGCTGTTCACAGTTCAGATGGAATTTCTAAGCTTATCTTGGTGTAGATATGAGTCACTCAAGCAACTGTTTTTGAATGAATCACTCAAGGAAGAGAATTTTTGAACAGTTCAGGAAGTAATCGCTCAAAAACTGAGCAAGCGTTGCGTTTTTCTTGATCCCATTACGGAACTGAGAAGAAACGTCAAATCAAATCGAGCTGGCTGTATTAAATGTATTAACTATTCAGATGAAACGGCAGTAATCATCGTTTTAAAATTTCTACCAGGAATCGGTCTAGAAGTTTCTTGAGCGATTCCTTTCGAACACGAAACTGGGCTTGAATGTTATATTAGAATCTAGGGGCAAGACAGATACAGCGAGAGTAACTCTGATATCGAAGTGTTGCTCAGAATTCCTCTGGATAGCTCTGGATCACTCTGGTTTTCCCGAAACGATGCCTGATTCCAGTGATAAATCGAGCAGTCTCACCCGATTTTCCGCTTCGTAGAGACGTTTCTGAATGGATTCGAACAAAAAGTGTTACTTAGGATTGCTCAGAGTTGCTCCGGATTGCACAGTGTCTTGCCCCTAGATTAGAACTATTTACATGTTGTTTTCTCTAAAAAGAGCTGTAAAGACAAAAACAGTCATTTAGACGGTGAAGTATAATCTTAGACAAAAGCATATGGAATTTCACTTCCCCCGTAGCTACAAATATAGCCATTACACTTGGGATCCCGGATAAAAAATTACCATTCTTTACATGGTAAATATTATTAACAAATGACTGGTTTTATTGTTCACAATAAAACACATAGTAGATATATTGTTACTTTTTACAATAGAAATCAATCCAATATAGTTCGTACAATAAGTGAACATTAGCTTTATTAGTGACTGATTGATTCGATTGTTTTTTAATAGTTCTATAATAATTTAAAGTTACTATCAGTAAAAATTAATTTAAGTTGTTTTTAAATAGTTGCAAAAGTGCCTGCAAAGTTGTCATGGACTTTTTATTAAAAAAGAGTTTATTTCTCAATTACACTTAAAAACAATTTGTAACAAATGAATAACAATAAGTATTATTGCTGCTTGGATCATGTTTGTATAATCAAATACAAAATCACTTGACACATTTTTTATAGTTTTCGTTTTAAATTTGAGTACAGTAGATGTTTCGGTTATCGAATGTTATTCGCTAAAACTGACAGACGTCAAGCCGTGTTGGCAAAGGAAGCTCTCAATGAATAACTGAGGAAGTACTTATAGAAAACTAGCTGAAAAGCAGGTTTAGCCAAGTGAGGATGTTAAGACAAGAAAAAGATGAACAATAATTTTTCTAATGTTTTCCAATAAATTAAAGGAATCTAGTAAATAGTAAACTGCCATTGATAACAATACAAATACAATTAGTTTAATGGGGTCAATTGAACCGATGTTAAAATAAACATGCAATAATATTTGTTGTTATGTAAACAGATTTCGCCTTTGAAAAACCAAAGAATTCATATTTCTCGGTAACATTTTTCACCAGCATTTACAGATACTAATGGCCACATGAATTGTGAACGATTTATGATATGGATCATACGACCTGAGGTCTGACTTGTGATATTTGGCAGTTATTTGAAAAGATTGAATATAGATCTTATCAACAGCTGCCAAGCAATACATACCAGACATACATCAGAGTGTTTGATTCTTATCATAAAATGTGCATATCATTCTGGCGGACGTTAGTGCTCGTAAATGCTGGATATAAATGTTAGCGGGAAATATAAATTCTATGGATTTTCAAAAGCGAAAACTGCTTACAAATAACAACAAATATTATTGTATTTTTATTGTAACAACGGTTCATTTGACGCCATTCAATTAATTGTATTTGTATTGTAAGAACAATGAAAAAACATTAAGATATATTGTTATCTTTTGAAAATTGCCCTAAAAATGTCTCATAAAAACACAATACATTCTATTGTTTTTCGCGAAAAAGTGTATGAAAATTTTCTCAAAATTTTATGGTTAAGATACATAACGACCACCATTTTTTATTGTGAAAGTGCCATTTACCATTCACCGAATGGTATAGAACAATAGGGGTGATGGTGAGTGTGTTGTGTAAATTACAATATGTTTAATGGTGAATATTTTTCGAAAAAATGGTGTTGTAACAATAAAATTTATCGTATTTTTATGATACTTTTTATCAGGGATACTTAACCTTTTTTAACCAGCTTACGTCATCTTCTACGCAGTACTGATGATGTGCTGTACATTACAGACAACTACTTGAAGAATATTTTCAGTAACAAAAAAGTGACGAACGTAGACCGAAAAAAAAACAACATTCATTGAGTCCAGTGGCGTAGCAAGGGGGGGGCGGAGGGTGCGGTCCGCACTGGGCCCCCGAATTCAGGGGGCCTCCAAATCAGGGAAGGTTTCTTACACTAGTTTGAATAAAGTTCTTTAAATAGCGAAAGTTTCCTATACGTATATGTTCAATACTTTGCAGGTCTGCTGATAGTTATGAAGGGGCCCCTTCGTAATTATCAAGGGTTTTTGGAATGGGACACACAGATGGCTTATTTGAAGTCCACTTATTAACAATTGTAGATAACACCATTTATTCAAGAAGTTTAGTTAATTTACTTTCAACTAGTTTGATAATTATTCTTTGTACCTACAGGGGCCTCGAAATTTCAGGAAAAAATATGTTTGAAATCAAAATTGAATTTCACGAAATTCAGTACCGATATGGAAGTAAAATTGTGTAAACCTCCCAATATTCTAACCACAGGACCAAACACAGGACTTTTGACTTAGATTGAATTTAGCAGCTGAAATTCAGGGGCCCCATTTATGAAAATTACATGTTACATGTAATGTTACGTCAAAACCGTAATACTAATAGTTTGTCGATTTTTTGCTGCCTGCTCAGCGTATTCCAAGTATTCCTTGAAGGGTTTCTGCGAGAATTCCTCCGGGCAAGGTAAATTCACCTTGCCTACGGGATATGTTAAACGATTTATCTAACAGTTACTTCAAAGATGTCTACAAAAAAAAATCTCTAAGAATTACTTCAGAACTTTATTTAGAGATTGCTTCAGAAATTCTTTCAAGCATTGATTTAAGAATACTTACAATGATTCCTTTAGGATCACTTCAAAGCATTTCTTCGTGATTTTTTTTTCAGTAATTTATCAAGGAATCCTTCAGGAATTCTTTTGAGTTTTTTTAGGAATTTCTTCAAGCATTCCTTTAGGAATACCTCTTCGGATTCCTTCATAAAGTCCTTCAAGGATTATGTCAAGAAGTCCTTCAACGAGTCCTTTAGATGAATCTTAAGGAATTTCTCTAAGGATTCTTTTAGAGATTTCTCCAAGAAGGAATCTTGCTGGAGCTCCCCATGGAATTTTTTTTGATGTATTTCTGAGATTATGCTTGGAGCCATACCTGAATGGATCCTTGGGTGGTTTTCTATCGGAATTCTGGAAGAATTTCTAAAGGAGACCTTGAAGAATCTTATTTATAAGATGTATTCAGGAATCATTGGGTTGCTTGTGGAGGTATCTTCGATAAGATTATTGAAGATTTTTCACTATTATGCAGTAGTACAAGAAGTGCTAGAAGTATTATGAGAAATTGCTTAAAAGATTCCTGAAGAAATCTTTAAACCAAAGGGATTTTTGGTAGAAAAAATTATGATATGCCTAGATTATCTCTCAAAGAAATCAATGGCTGAAACCCCAAAATATTCCACTCGAAATATTTGATTCAATAAAACAATTTTCAAAAGATTTCTTATAGACTTCCTTGGATAAATTTCTGTAAGACCCCCTGAGCAATTTTTTGCAAGAATCTTTTGGAGATGAATGTGTTCATCCTTGTAAGATTATCTGAATTAAAATTTGAAAATCTGAGAAATCCCTAAAGGAGAAAAAGAATAAATCCTAACTGGAATTACTTGAAGGATTCTTTAACGAATTGTATATGAGGATTTGAAAAAAGTTGCGCAAGGAATCTGTGGATGATTTCCTACATAAATTATTGGAAGGATTTCTGAAGAACTAAAGAAATGCTTAGACTAATTTGTAAGAATTCATTGAAAGGACATCAGGAAAACAATGCAAAAAGAACCCTTTAAGAAATTTCTTTGAAAAATAGTCTTGAAATAATTTCTAAAGAATTCCTCTGGGAAAGCGCTTACGCCTAAGAGACTCGTTATGGAATTTTTGAGAATACATGTTACTAAAGAAATTCCTACAGAAACGCTTGGAGGAGTTTCCGAAGCAATCGATGTAGCAACTTTCGAAGAAAATCTTGAAGGAATTTGAAAAGAAGTTCTTGAAGAAATTCCTAGATGAATCGTAAAATATATCCAAAAAGGAGTTCCTCATTTGAAACAAATGCTTGATAAAATTGTTAGAAAAATTTCTTAGAAGTTTCGCCAAGGAAATCGGGACGAAATAGGTGTTATCGCTAAAGAGATCTTTAAAGGTATCAATAGAAACATTCCAAATGAAAACCTTGAAAGAATACTTAAAGGATTCATTCAAGGAATACCAGTAGGAATTTCTGTTAGAACTCTTGAAAGAATTATAACATTTTTTTATTTGAATGTCAGAAGTATTTCTTCGGAAATTTCTTTTGGATATTTTACAGTGATTACTTTGGAAATTCAATTCTGTAAGGAATATCTTTAAAAATTTATTTGGAAATCCTTTCGGTAATTACTTTGAAAATTTCCTTCGGAAATTCCCTTAGCATTTTTTTCTAATTTCATTATATTTGAAAATTTTCGTTGACAATTCTTGTGGAAATTGTCACAGCTAATTTAAAATTGAGTTCGCAATTCCTTTGGTAGTTTTTTTTTTTTTTCAAGGAACTCCGTCAGAAGATGATGATGAACCTGGGCTTGATAGTGTAATACCTGTACCTGTGTGGGCTTCGTGGCCGTGCGGCTAGAGGCGTCAGCCATCTAGACGTTTCGTAAGCCTCGGAGTGTGGGTTCGATTCCCGCTCCAGTCGGGGAAAACTTTTCGTCAAACGGAAAATTCTCCACTGGGCCACTGGGTGTTATGTGTGTTGTCCGTTGTCATATGTTAGTGCTTGTTCAGTCTGTACAACCTATGGTTGAAGACGGTGTAGTGTCTTTTTTTTTTTTTTTTAAAAGAAAATCGGGTTAAGTACTGTTCCTTTCAGTTCCACTAAGAAATTGCATCCTTTGACAGATACGTATTTCGACCTCTGTAAGGTCGTCTTCAGTGTTGTGTACTTGTCAAGATACGTCACCTTGTCGAGTCAAGTGCACTAGTGGAACTGAAAGGAACAGTACTTAACACGATTTTCTTTTTGGTTTCATTGAAAATTTCTGCCGCAACTCTTTTGAGAAATTGTATGGCAATTCTTTCAAAAAGTTCTTTAATCAATTCCTGACAATGCTTCAGCAATGGCTTTGCGAACTTCATCAGATTTTTCTTCTACGGAAATTTCTTTGAAAATTCTGTCTGCCACTGCTCGTTGGTTTATTTTTCGACCATTCATTTGAAAAATCCTCTGGTGATTACTTTGGGAATAACTTCAATACTCTTCCGGGATTGCGGGATTACGGGATTTGATAGAATAATTCATATGGCATTTACCGACTTTTGAAATTCATTCGGCGAATTTCCTGTGAATAACCCTATGAAAATCTTTCATATAACATTTGGCGAAGTTTTCGACAAATCCTTTTTGTAATTGTTATTCCTATAAGATTAAGGGGTTTTCTTTGATATTTTTAAACTATTTCGGCAATTTCTTCAGGATTCGGTTCGGTAACTCTTATGGAAATTTTTCGGCAATTTAGTTCGAAATAAATTTTGGTTTTTATTTTTGAAAATATCTACGGTTTAAGTTTTCGAAATTCTTTGGGCAATTGCTTCGAAAATTTATAAGACAACTGCTACGGGATTTCTTTGAACAATTTCTTTGGAAGTTTCACCGGCAGTCCCTTTGCTAATATACCTGACAATTACTTTTGTAATTATTTTAATAATACTTTAGAAATTCATCCGGGAGGTACTTTGAAAATTCTATAGTTAATTCGTTTGTAAATTGTTTAAAAGTCCTCAAAAGTCCTCAGAAAATTCTTCTGGATATTTCTTTTGATAATTCCTTACGGAGTTCAGTCTATTTGTCACTGTTGTAGTTCTATGAGATACACTCCCGCAAATTTAAAAACAAAACCAAGAATTTACAACGGAACGGTCGAAAAAAATCGCATAAGAATTACCTTAGGAATTTCCAAAAAAAAAAGGTGATTACCAGAGAAGTGAAGGGCAGAGTGTATCATTGTACTTGCCTGGCAATATACGAATTCATGTAATGGCAGGCAAAGAAAGCCCTTCAGTTAATAACTGTGAAAGTGCTCAAGGAACACAAAGTTGGAGAGAAGCAGGCCAAGCTCCAATTGGAGCATCGAGCCAGAAAGAAGAAGAAGAAGAACCAGGGAAGTTCACAAACAATTTCCAAAACAACAAAATCCAAAAAATCACAAAGCAATTCCTAAAATGTTTAAAGGAATTGCAGTAGCATTTCTAGGAGGATTTTTTTGTGAAATTCTTGAAAGATTCCTTACATTTTTGTAAAAGAATTTCTATAGTATTCATTAAAGAAATTTCTGAATCCTTGAGAGGCTAATTGGAGGAATTTCTAAAGCTTTTCTATCGAAAACACTTAAAAGATCTTCCGGAGGAATTCTTATAGAATATCTTGGAATAATTTGTATAAGAATCTCCGAAAAAAATTATACCTATAAATAATGTAAAAATATTCGTAAACTACCTGGGAAAATCAGTTTAAGAATGAATTCAATGAAATCAATTTAAGAAATTTAGAAGAAAATTGTATTAAATTCTAAACGAATCTATGGATAAATCCCAAGTGAATTAATTGAATGAACTACTAAAGAAAACTTTAGAAAAATTTCTAAGGGAATTTGGGAGGATTTCCTAAAGAACTCTTTGAAGGAATTCCTTTGGAATTTCGAATAAAACTTAGTTAGAGTTCCTTAAGCGATCTCTGAAAAAATCCCAAAAGTAATCATCGGTAGAATTGTAAGAAAATATATTATACAAATTATGCAAGGAATGCTTCATCCGATTAGGTATCGGACCCTTGAAGAAATTCTGAAAGAATCTTTAAAGAATTTTAAAGAGTTTTTGTTTTGAAGAAATATTTAAGGAATCCTTGGAAAAAATCCAATTGGGTTTTTTAATTATGAAAAATGTGTTGATTTTTTGGTTTAATACGAAAGAGCATCTTTTTCTGAGTGACTATGATTTTTTTTCAGATTTTTAGAGCTTTGTTTTGGTACCTAAAATCAATTTCAAAGAATTTTTTTGAAATCACCTTTTGACAGCTGGGCAACTGTTTGACAGCTCCGCCCAGTACAAAGTGCGACGAGGGGTGGTTCGACAAATCGCTCCCATACAAACTTCAAATTGATTTTAAAATAGATTCCCGGACTCCAAAATTCATGAAAATTTGGATTTCGGCTCAGTTTGACATGCAGATTCAGAATATCGAATTATCTCAACACCGTTAAAGAAGCCAATTATAATTATGAAGCGATTCCTGAAAAATTTTCCGATGAATATCCTCTTTGATTTGAATTAATCACTTAAAGGATGCTTCAAGACATTTTTGAAGAATTCCTGAAGAAATTCACAAAAATGTTTTAGGAGGAATCATTGGAGAAACTTCTGAAGAAACCATTAAATTTGAGAAGATAAGGGTATCTGCTCCTTTAATATTTAAGGCGAAACTGGAAGCATTTTCTTATTTTTTTCGGTTTTTGATTTTTTATTAAATAACGAAGCAATATTTTCAAAATCGGTTTTCGTGCACATGTAGAGTATGGATCAAGGTATCTTCTGAATTTTTTGAGGTGGAAAATGTTTTCCATTTTTGCAAAAAAACCATTTTTTGTGAAATTTCGTTCAAAAATGGTTTCTGCAAAAACAAAAAATATTTTCCACTACAAAAAAAATCAGAAGATACCTTGATCCATACTCTACATGTGCACGAAAACCGATTTTGAAAATATTGCTTCGTTATTTAATAAAAAATCAAAAACCAAAAAGTGAGGAAATGCTTCCGGTTTCGCCTAAGCATATAGCTCATCCCATTTTTATCGTACTCAAGACAAAAAATAAAGCGCGTTTTGTTTTGTTTCTTATTTTTTGCATTTTTGTGAGACGAAGCACGAATGGTAACAAAAATTGCGTGAACTGTCAGTGTCGTAATCGCTTTGTATTCTAACAGGATGAATTTGGGATCGTAAGATTATTAAGGACACGTTGACCGTACCAGAAATCCTCAGATAATTTTTTGAAAGATTTTTTGGAGAAATAATTACTAAATCCTAGAGAAATTCTTGACTGAGTTGCTTGATGAAAACTTTTTTCAAAAGATTTCTCGAAAGAATTTGAAAGGAATCATATAAAAAATCGCAAAAGAATTTTTTAGGTAGAAGATTTCCCAGAGGCTTGGGGAAAATCCTAGAGTAGATGGATATTAAAGAGTTCGTTGGAGGAATTCCAGAAGGATTTTTCGAAAGAATTTAGAATACTTAGAATACAAAATTGAAGAATATTCTCAAAGGAACTCGTCTAGAGATTAATCAATGTATTCTTTGAAAATTTTCTGGAGGAGTTTTAGGATTGATATATAAGTAAAATCTCAGAGAAACTTCTTGCAGAGATTTTTTTTTAAACAAAAGCATTGCAGTAAGTCTTGAAGGAATCTTTGGAAGAAATTCTTAACAATGATGATTGCTTGAGGAAATGCCAAGATAAAATCTTGGAGATTTTTCTGAAACAACTATGTAAAGGAATAATTGAGAAATGTGTGGAGATATACTTGACTAAAGTAGTAAAATCATTAAACGAATATTTATAGGATCGCCTAAAAATAACATGGAAAAATTCTAGAAGAACTTCTCTTCATCCGGCGGAATTCCGCTGTAATTTCTTGGAAGAATATCTGGTTCCGAAACAATCATTGGAGAATTTGTAGTGATTTTTTCTGGAATTTCTCAGGAGTTCTTGGGGGGTTCTTATAGATGAATCCATATACATATTATTGATAGAATCCAATGTGGACTTCCTGAACAAATATTTGGAAAATTACTCGATGGAGCCTTTGCAATTAACCACTTAAAGGAATCATGAAGAAAAATTATTCTTCAAAAAATATTTCTTAAAGATAATGGCAAAGAAATCTTGAAAGGAACTCCTAAAGGATTACTTGGTGCCTTTCTAAATAAATTGGTCAACATTTTTTCGGCAATATTTCTCAGAAAAATATTACGCTCATTGATGGAATTACGGGATGTATCCTTGCAGAATTCTCCGAAGAAATTCACAAAGGAATATGTGGGGGCCTCAATTTCGGTTCCGCACCGGGCCCCCAAATTCCTAGTTACGCCACTGATTGAGTCCATCATTTTGTACGTCAATGCGCGTTACAAGTCGTCGGTCGCGCTTACGTTAGCCCCGGATGACAAAGTTCTCAACTTTTGACTTTAAAAATCCCAGAAACATCCGAAATCAACCCAATCCGCACGCAAACACGATAAGCCGGTTTAATCTCAAAATTTTAATTAACAACAATAGCCACGCACCGAATAAATCAAAGTTGGCCCTAGGGGTTACACCGAAAAAAATATCAACAACCTGCCAATCATTCCGGTCAAAGCAGGCTACTGCGAGGTTGCTGAGTGGACAAACAGTAGGCGATGACTTTGGCGAGGCGCAGCTTCCTTCTACGGAGAAGACTCTTATAATCTCGCGGGGTGTGGAGATGTTTTTGTTTTATTTTTTCCCCCAAGGCAACAACGGGAAAAATCTTAGCAATTTATTGTTATTCTTCGAAACCGGTTGTTCGCGCTATCAATGGAACAACGAACACAAGTACTTCCATTTGCGCGAACTCTCTCCTCGTATGGTCCTGCTGACGCTGTCTCTTCTTGACGATGAATGTATGTATTATTGGCAGGTGTGCCTCGCGCCCCGGTGTACTTGAAATTATTGGCAGTCTGCGCCTGCGGTTGAAGAAAGATAAGACTTTTACGAGCACTGCATGATTCGAACGATTGACGAAAGTGGTCCAGCCAGTGTCCGTCCGATCGGCGACACTGAACTTGAGGGAAGCTACCTTGAAACAGAGGAAGTTTGTTGTTGTTAGTCACGCTTCGGATGCTATAAATATTTTTTTTTCCGGAGTCCATATTTGCATATGCAAAGGAATGCATTAAATTAAAAGTTTGAATATTCATTTTCAGTTTTTATTACGTCGGAGAAAGATCTCTGATTGGGTTCGGAACTGGCTTAGTTCAAACTGGTTCGATATGATGTAATATGTGAGGATAATTTCATCATCTTCGGCTTTCGTTAATAAGTCGCATAAAGGTGATAAATAAAAACAAATTTGATCAATTTAATATTCCTTTTTTTTTAGCATTGGTTATTTTCGTCGCTTACTCGCTGATAAGCGCTGGGAATGCCTGAGGACGTCAGCAAGCCATGATATTTCCATCACCACGGTTGAGAGACGTCATAGATGGCGTTGATTGCTATTCGCACGTCAAACTCTTGTCAGATTTCTGATCGT
The DNA here is from genome assembly GCF_035046485.1 of Aedes albopictus. NCBI lineage: Eukaryota > Metazoa > Arthropoda > Insecta > Diptera > Culicidae > Aedes > Aedes albopictus. Next base: position 59,530 of record NW_026917199.1, read on the forward strand.
ACTGATATTTCTCAATGGATTCTCTCAATGGATCATTGAAGCCAACTTTTCCGCTACTAATCGCATCAAAACAAAAGCGCCACCGTATATGGACGGTAACACAGTGACAGCAGTCGAGTTACGTCAAACACACAAGGCTACGATGGCGCTATCTGTTCATTTCATAGCGGCCGTCTTAGTTATTTTAGTGATCCATTTCGATTGGAGCACAGTTTTCCATCACTGTTTTGTGTCTTGCAAAAGTAAATAGTATCGTTTTGCTGTCCGTGAAAAAATACAAATGTCTGTAAACGTAACTTTTTATATTTCATTGTTTTCCATACATTTCACCTGTCAATAGGGTCCTAAAATTAAAGACGAAATCTCGCTTATATTGAATAATACGATCAAGCATGGTATTCTAATCGGAATTGTACTTTACTCGAACTTGAAAAACAAAGGAATAATGAGAAAATTCGAAATAAGTAAAATGGTAAATAGTTCTACTTTGACACTTGAGGTCAACCTTGTGTGACGGAGCTCGACAATTTTCTCACTGGGAATTCGAAAATGTTCCTATGGATTACTGCACGAATTTATAGGGTACTGCAAGCACCTGATCTAACCTCACTTTGTGTGACAGTTCAGCGAGCTTGTTTACAAGGTGTTAGAATTTTTAACGAGCGGTGAAAATTAAATTTACGTTTTCCGTCTCGTAACCATAATGATACGGAAATATCGATTATATTCAACTTTACTAGTACAAAATTAATCGTCCATCTACCGTTTTACTGAAATTGTAACGAAAAACAGTTTTGCCGGATCTCCGCCAGAGACTAAGTCCATGTAAACAAGCTCGCTGAACTGTCAGTGCACGGCTTCGTGACGTCATCTTGCAGTATCCTATGAGCCTCTGCACGAATTTGCCCTGTCCTGCTCACTCCCACAGAACATTTGAAAACAGCGCGCACAGTAAAAGTCAAATTTGACTTTTACTGTGCGCGCTGTTTTTAAATTTTCTGTGGGAGTGAGCAGTACGCCAGATTCGTGCAGAGGCTCATTCTGATCTGCTTACTCTTACACGAATTTTGACGTTTGAGCGGTGTCGACACCTCTTAAACGTCAAATTTTCTGTGAGAGTAAGCAGGCCAGTATAAATTCGTGCAGTGGACCATCTGACATACACGGTGAAAAAAATCACTCAAAGTATGTGTTATAAGCTAGGGACGAGACAGAAGACTAAAAAAATAAAAATTATATATTTTCAACTACGGTTAATAAAAACGTCAAAAAATGAGTAAATATGTCCTTTTGTACCATATATTGTGGTTTAAAACAAGAATCCAGATAGGACTTTAGGAGCCTATTACGAATTGTTTTTCGTTTTGAGTTCAAATTAAATGACCAATTATCCTTGTTAAAGTTTGACAACAGAACTTATATGACCAGAATAACATAGGTAGGGTTCTGATCTAATTCCCGTCTATCTAAGCACCGACCAATAATTATCGAATTTATTTTACCTTGCTTGACGCTTCATGGCCAACTTGTTATCAATTACTAATCCATACAGGGTGTTAGGTTCCTGAGTGCAAACTTTTTAAAGGGTGATAGAGGACCATAAATGGTGAAAAAAATTGTTCTACGCATATGGTCAAATCTCAACCGTTACGTAGTTATTGAACTCCCCATGTTTTTTACTCTTATTGCCTTAACTGGCTATAACTTTAAAATAGTCAAACTTTTCGCACTTTTTTAACCCTTATTCGAAAGATTATTGAATTTTCTATCAAATGGCATCTTTGAACCGATCGGTTTAGTTAAATCACTAAGTTTTCTAGAGCAAATAGCCTAAAAGTTGCGTGTTTTAATTTGTTTTTGTCAATTATCTTTGAAAAATGCGTAATAATTTAAAATTCTTTATTTGGCAAAATTGTGGCCCCTGTTTCACTCGACAATTCGTTCTTTGGCATCAAACTTCTATCTCTTATCGTTTTTTTTGCAATTTCGATTTAAACGTCGCATTTCAGATCAGAAATTTGCCATCGTCATGGAAAGCACTTTTTGCGCACTGTGCCACACATTCAAATCAAAATTGCAAGAAAACGATAAGAGTTAGAAGTTTTGCGTCAAAGAACAAATTGTAGAGTGGAACAGGGGCCACAACTTTGCCAAAGAAAGAGTTTTAATTTATAACGCATGTTTTAAAGATAATGGACATAAACAAATAAAAACACACTATTTTTAGCTATTTTGCTCTAGAAAACTTAGTTATTCAGCTAAACCAATCGGTTCAAAGATGCCATTTGATAGAAAATTCAATAATCTTTCGAATAAGCGTTAAAAAACTGCGATAAGTTTGACCATTTTAAAGTTAGAGCCAGTTAAGGCAATAAGAGTTAAAAACATGGGGAGTTCAATAACTACGTAACGGTTGAGATTTGACCATATGCGTAGAACAATTTTTTTCACCATTTATGGTCCTCTATCACCCTTTAAAAAGTTTGCACTCATGAACCTAACACCCTGTATATTAGCTTCCATCTGTAAAGAACTATACGACTTTCTCAAAATAATAAGACTGAATAATAGGGTCCTAAAATTTAAGACGAAATCTCGCTTATATTGAATAATACGATCAAGCATGGTATAATCGAAATTGTACTTCACTCGAACTTGAAAAACAGAGGAATAATGAGAAAATTCGAAATAAGTAAAATGGTAAATAGTTCTACTTTGACATTTGAGGTCAACCTTGTGTGACTGAGCTCGACATTTTCCGCACTGGGATTTCAAAAATGTTCCTATCTGACATACACGGTGAAAAAAATCACTTAAAGTATGTGTTAAAGGCTAGGGACGAGACGAAAGGCTAAAAAAAATAAAATTATATATTTTCAACTACGGTTAATAAAAACGTCAAAAAATGAGTAAATATGTACTCTTGACCAATATATTGTGGTTTAAAACAAGAATCCCGATAGGACTTTAGGAGCCTATTGGCCCTCGGATTCTGTTTTCGTCTAGTCCACGTCTATTTCGGGCAAAATCTGAATTCAATTCCCGGCACACCTTCTACGTTACACTATGGAACATAAGATGATCATAGAATCGCGTTAATCATAGTTGCGTCCTGGGCGCCAATTTTTTTTCGATTGAGTGGGCTTGTGTCGTTCTCTTCAAATAGCCTACTATGCTTGTAGAAGAACAATCTATTCTGCAGCTTGATATCATTATCCGAATCAGATTGTCAAAACATTACCATTGAGTCATTTGTATTGGATTGGATTTCCCATGTCATCGAACACCAACCAACGATAATAATCCAATTTACTACTTGGTTTATCGTCTGTGTCAGTCCCGCGTACACATTCGCATTGACAACAATGCGGCATTGTCCGCGCGAAAAATCATTAACTTGTTATCTGGCAGCACTCGATCCAAAGCCAACTCCGATGATGGCGGGTACCTAGTAGACTGGAAAGTCGCAGTTGACAGTGACGATAATTAAAATCACATTACCACTTGAAATTGATGCATTCCCCATATGTATAGCTCGATGTATAGTAAGTACATTTCAATCGCTGATGTTTCCCACATCCGGAGATTATTGTGTCACGATTTGTACAGCTCGTCGCTTGGCTCGTCGCATGACATACTTTGACGGCCACGTGGTAAGGGTGATTTAGCAACGAATGTCAGAGTAGTTGACAATTTTTTTTTTCAGTAATGGCTTCGGATCAAACATACGGCTACATTCACGAAGAAGCTATGAAAAATATGAGAACAAAAATCGTTCATCAATGAATCGATGTCCAAATCAAATTTCAACAAAATAAGCTTCTGTTTTGTCACAGACAAACACGTTCGGTGCTTTGTCATTATCCTTGCAAGTTAGGACAAAGAGTAATTATCGTTTGTTTTGTTTTGATTATGGTAAGCGTTGTGTTGAAACGATTATACTGAAAATTTTCGCTACTACCAGACTGTACCATGATTTTCAATTCCCACAAGTCAGAGGGAATGACACTTCCTTTGCTAACCGGAAAAATCCGCATTTATCCGTTGCTAGCCGTCGTTAACCGCGTTTAACTGCTGCTCAGTTAGCAGCGGTTAGCGACGGTTAGGAAGGGATAAATGCAGATTTTCCGGTTAGAAAAGGATATCTCATTCCCCTTGCCACAAGTCGAAGATTCCCTTCAATATCGACTGATAGACGCTCGACTGTTGAACAAAATAAATAAAGTCAAGTAGAAAGGGCACTCGATCCGACGAGTCTCTGTCGCTGGGGGCTTGTCAGTTGATGATCGGTGACGTACATATTAGACCGGCAAAGGCATGGCTTGCTAGATGTGCGCATCGGACGTTGTACACGGCTCGGCTCCTCCACCTAGACCTGGATGGAAGATCGTTGGAAGTTGTTTATTAGCAGCAATCGTTTGTTGCGGCAAATAAGCTCTCGCAGCGGCGCGTTTCCGATAGATTTATTTCCAATTCAAGAGGTGCGGCCGTAAATATTATACCCACTGTTGTTGTTGTGATGTAAACAATCAAAGTTCACATTTCGCAACGTGTTGCGGGGACTTTAGAACGTCATGTGATACTGATGTGACGTGATGTCGGTCATGGAGTGCTGCGCTGTTTGTTTTTCTCGCGAAGCTCAGCTCCACGTGATTTGTGCAGGAAAATGTTGTTGATTTGAATAAAAATTTACATCTGATCACACTGGTGCATGTGTTCCGAAGCTTCGAAGGGTTGAGTCAAGCTTGTTTTACTACGTTCTTGCTTGGACGTGGTCATTGCCCTTTGATCGAACAGATGAATGTAGAATGAATATGTCTAGTGACATGTTGTCGTTATTGTGAGAGAGCGTCGTTTGGTTTGTGGTGACACCTTTTAATGCGAGGTATGCACTTCAAACGGAATCGCTCAAGTAATTTTCGTTCAGTGCATTATTTTTTCGTGACCGGAATGGTCAAGAAATTTAACACAGCAAGCCCCATTTGATTTGACGTTTCGTTTCAGCTCCGTACTAGGATCCGGAATAAAGCGACGCTTTCTTATTTCTTTAGCTATTCCTTGCCTGAATTTCCCACGCATCGAGATAGGCCAAGACATTTCTTGCGATCTGCGTACTACCCAAAAGACTGGAACTAGCTTCCAAGTAGCTCAGATATTTAAGATTTCATCTTGCATTGTTTAATTTCAGAGAAAGATCCAAGAACCCATATATCTAGGATGCAGATGCTTGGAAAACTTTATCAGTATAATGTCTTAAGTTTTTAAACTAACTTGTGTATGATAAAATCTTTTTGGGACATCTTCTACTACCGCAGAGTTCGTATAAAATCATAAATAAAACTTCAACGACTGAAACGACTTTTAAATCGAATTTCAAATTCAATTCAACAATGAAATACAGTTTATTACCGATTTTGGCAACACATGCTGAATCTTATGTTGCCAAAATGGGGTGTTGCCAAAATCGGTAAAATTTTTTTGTGGATTATTTTTAACTTTTATGCGTCAATTTGGCTTATATTATAAATATGGACTATTCACAAGCTATAAAACGATTCCTGTAGGTGACGTTCATAAATTACGTCATGATTTGTAAAATTGTCGATTTATGAAAATTTAATGAATTTTGATTTTTTAAAGAAAAGTAAGGCTAAAATAACAATACATTTACAAACACAAACGATTTTTCTGTAAAAATTGTTGGTCAAAATTTTTTGTTGCCAAAATCGGTAAAAAATTGTTGCCAAAATCGGGTGTTGCCAAAATCGGTAAGAAATTGTTGCCAAAAACGGGTGTTGCCAAAATCGGGAGGGAAATGTTGCCAAAAACGGGTGTTGCCAAAATCGGGAGTAGACAAAAACGGGTGTTGCCAAAATCGGTAAGAAACTGTATCAATACGCGAGGCGTGCCTTTTTCGTGAAGCGCTCTTGCTTATGAGATCTGTATATTCTCGACTTGATTCAATTGCCCCAAATATTTCATTGACCGCAAACAAAATATCTCACTTCATTCGAGAACGTTCTCAATCGAAGAAGGCCGTTCGTTCGGCACGATCAATGACATAATTCATATCGTTCGCGTGCTCGTCGTAGTAGCTATAGTAGGCCGTGCGTGGTGGCGCGAGTCGTACGTCAAAAGGACAGGACCAGAAGCGGCCGCGCAAGGCCTACTCCGGCGTTTGTTCCTTGCTGATGTTTATGGCTTGTGTGGTATAGTAACAACAGTCAGAGTTCAATTGAACCACACATCAATTGACCCCTGCCAACCCGAGAGAAATTTGTTTTCATTTAATCAAATCGACCGAAGATAACTGGGCGCGATGGGCGATGGCCATAAACAACAAGGCGGAACAATTTTATTGTGCCCCGCCGATTCGAGCGCGTTGTTGTTTACGCCGCAATAAAGATCCTGATGTGAAAGACGCGAAAGACACTCATCTAGCGAGTGCTTTTCGAGTGACGTCATAGTCATAGTAAACTGGTCAGCAGAAAAAGTTAAACATTTCAGCAGTGCTATATTTGAGTGAAATCGCTTGTTGATGTCATTTCAGCCAGCACCCAAAATGGTATATTTACAGAGGGTAGTTGGGTGGCGACAAGCAATTAACACTAAAAATATTCGGAGAAAAATTATCACGTCTTTACTGCTGAGACAATAGTGGCACGCTTCAGCGACGGCGTCATTATTTAGCATGAGCATGAGTATTGCAGTAACTCTTTGTAGGAACAGTCATCATTAAACAGTTGATTTTTGTAGTCAATGTTCAAACTGTCTGGCTGATTGCTTATTTTTAAAGGTTACTAGATTGTACGTTTGCTTGGTGCAGGTGACATATTTTTGTTTACCTCCCTAATGCGTAGACAACTACCAAGTTGTTGCATGGCGCTATCAGTCGCCTTACAGTGCTATTGTAAAACTGACAAGCTCTATATACAGTAGACGTTCGCTCGTTGCAAACGGTTTAACTGCAATGCTTTTTAACTGCAAGTCCGCTAAGTGCAACAACTTTGCCGTTATCGCACCGCTATCTGTCAAAAACAAAACGTAAACAGAGTTGCGATGTTTTTCGGATGCACTACAGCTGCATTGCGATGTTTTTTAGTGCATTCTGGCTGCGTCTAACAGCAACTGACAACTGTTTGTCGGCTGTCAGTCGTTGCAATTAGCGAATTTCATTCGGTAACTGAAACGTAAACATGTTGCACTTATCGGACGTCTGCTGTAGACCAATAAATAGTCTTAGTAACCTAAAAATGCCATTATAGTGATAAAGTTTACTTGTATTTATAAAGCATTGGTTCTACACAAATGGCCTACTTATCTCGGTGATCCCTTCAATTACAAAATGAGAACCTATGAATATGAGAAGATTCGAATATACTTGCATACCTACCCTGGAACAGACGGATATTGTGCAAAGTTGACAATACTGTCACAATAGAACTAACTCATGTAATCTAAACCAATATAAATCAATTGACTTTGAAGAAAACGTCTGACATCGTCCGGTATGCGCAAATGTAGAGCACCAGCACCCATTAATCAAAAGATACTGATTGAGCGACACGACACGCTGCAGTGGCAGTTAACCGACCGCGTCCACGCTCTCATCACATTCTTCGAATGCCCTTTCATTACCCGTTATGAACTGTAACGAACCATCCATAAATACAACTCGCCTGCTATGCTATGATGATGATTACACTCCCACTTGGCATCGACGTCGAAGAAGAGTGTGCTTTGATTAGTTTCTTTTGTTGATTGGAAGACCAGACCGCAGTTACTATGACGACTAGTCGGCACGGCACGCTCCGATCAAAACTAGAACTTTTTTCTGCTCTTTTTTGGTGGGTGCAATCGAACGAAATTCGAGATGCAATCAAGTTCATGGCCTGCTTGCTGCGGCGTATACTATCAAATCAACGTTGTGCTGTGACCTCATGCTTCCGGTACGCTGACGCCCGTGCGGTGCGCTGCACACACAGCACGCGGTTCAATCGACGTCGGTTTTTTTTTTGTTTCAAAGATGACTGATAAGGTCGGTTGGTTGCGTCGATTGTGTTTTTTTCAGTTTCGGTTGAATGAGTTATACGCCCAGTCAGTCGGTGTGCTCGAGTGCGAAGGCTCGACCGCGGTGTACGTCAATGGACCACCGACCGATCGACACGACCGCTGAGAGTTATTGCGTAGGTAACGGGAGGTACTTACAAAACTGACGGTTGTTGGCTTTCGTTTTCAATGTCAAAGTAAGTTCTATTTTTGGGAATTTCCCACCGGAGTAGAGAGTTTTTGCACAGAAAAAGAACCTTGACGAGCATTATGAGGATGGATGTTTCCTAGATTTCGTTTTTGCTGCTTCGTTACACTCGTCAATGATTTTTTTTGCTCAGTTGAACTCGTTTATGACGATTGTCACTGTGCGACTACATGTTACTAGTAACTAGTCAGCTGACTAATCTAGTAGCCTAGTGCAATTAAAGATTCATATTTGCACGAAGTATGTGACACTGCCATAATAGTTCGGGGAAGTTAATTGAAACAAATTAACGAGGCAGAGCAATGGCGTTACACAAGTTTGAACTTCCAGTTGACATTACGCTGAATTGGTTGGTATAACCGAACAGGGAATGACACTATGTAAATGGCAACAAGGATGAATTTTGGCTTCCACAAGATACGCATCACATTACTAGATGGAAAAGAGGCATTTGAAGATTTGCACCTTTTCTAGATACATACAGCAAATCCAATACAATTTCTATTATCAGACTGAAAACTCAACGTCATATTATTAGAAAAATTCTGGAGGACAAATGAAACAAGTCATTATCTAAAAAATGCCGATCAACTTTATTTAACTGCTTTCCACAAGTAAGAAGTAAACGTGACGACCGACATGCTTGAAGAAGACCTCGTTCAAACTTCAGTAATCATAAGCGGTTAACCGTTTCTGGGCCCATAACCTGTGGACTCTCACTTGCTTCTTCTCACCGCAAAGCATCAATGTAAGGCTTGTTCAAAACTAGGGGCAAGACAGATACAGCGAGAGTAACTCTGTTATCGAAGTGTTGTTCAAAATTCCTCTGGATAGCTCTGGATCACTCTGATTTTCCCGAAGTGTTGCCTGATACCAGTGAAAAATCGAGCAGTCTTGCCCGATTTTCCGCTTCGTAGAGAAGTTTCTGAATGGATTCGAACCACGATTTGAACAAAAAGAGTTACTCAGGATTGCTCAGAGTTGCTCCGAATTTCACAGTGTCTTGCCCCTAGGTCTGACCCTTATGCATTCGGAAACTACTGAAGCGATCGGTGTGAAATTTTGTATGTGAGTACTTTTGGGGCCGAGAAGGTTCTTAGCGTCTAAAACAGGGGGCTCTCATACTGATGAGTTTGCGGGGCAATTCTCTATGGAGCTGTATGTCAGAAAACGTAGTAAGCAGACAGTAAGACGTTCGCCGGGACAGCTAATAGTGCATAGAAATTCAGGCTAGCAACTTGAACCAACGTATCAAAAAGTGGATTTTGCCTTCGTTTTATAGTACTTCAGTTGAACGTACCTCAATGAATGAAATGCAGCTGTAAACAGAAACCAGGTTTCAGTGAAAGTAGTAGCGTAGTAGCGAGTCTATGAAGTCTATGATAGTAGGCCACGCTTTCTGTTGCACTCCTTCAGAAACTGTACCTCATCAGCAAATGTCATTTTGTTTCTGAATTGATCACTATCTTTCTTTCCAACGTAGACTTTCAAGGAATCTCATGGCCTTCTCAGTGATTGTCAAGTGACTATGATAGTGATGTACAATCACAGCGAACGCAGCGAACATACAATAACTTTACAGTGCACCACTGGGACCTCCTAGTTTATATTTTAGTTGTACATATACGGAATGAGTTAACAAGGCCCTAACTTCAATAAATACTTCCAAATCTACAATGCCTCCCTTCTCTATCTTCTTCCAGGTTGGCTATCATGTCGCCAAGTGTTGAACATCATGGTCATCTTCGGCTTCATGCTGAACTATGCCCTGCGAGTTAACTTCACCATCGCCATCGTCGTGATGGCGAAAACCCTGAAGAATCTCACCAACGGTAGCGCGGCGATCGAAGGCTTCGCCAATGAAACCTCAGCGGCACTGGCCAGCGTGGCCTCGACGACCGAGCAGAGCGTCATCAGCGAAGCGGACAAGTTCGAGTGGGACGCCTACCAGCAGAACCTGATGCTCGGCAGTTTTTTCTGGGGCTACGTGCTGACGGAGCTGCCCGGAGGCCGTCTGGCCGAGATCATCGGAGGACGCCGTGTCTTCGGATATAGCATGCTTTTCGCTAGTGTATTGACTTTGCTTACTCCTATTGCTGCTTACACCCATTACATTGCGGTAGTTATATTGCGAGCTGTTCTAGGCTTCTTCCTGGGAGCATCCTGGCCGGCAATCCACCCGTTGACTGCAGTCTGGATTCCACCCATGGATCGGTCCAAGTTCATTGCTAACATGATGGCCTCGTCGCTGGGTGCCGCCATTACGATGCCAATCTGCGGTTACCTGATCGCTACGATCGGATGGCAGTCGGTGTTCTACTTTACCGGCGGGCTGGCCCTGCTGTGGTCGATCATGTGGTTCTTGTTTGTGTTCGAGACCCCGGCTGAGCATCCTCGCATTACCGCAGAGGAACGTAACGAGATCGAGACCGCTATCGGTGCCGGCGTCAAGGCCAAGAAGCCCACGTACGTCCCGTGGAAGTCGATCTTGACTTCGCCACCGGTTTGGGCCATCATCCTGACCCACGGTGCTTCGGTGTTTGGCTTCTTCACGGTCGTCAACCAGCTGCCGACCTACATGAAGTACATCCTGAACTTCAACATCAAGGAGGTAAGAGTATCTGAACCCTAGAGTGCGCTTGTGCCGTTATATTAATCCCTTCCATGTTTGATTCCAGAACGGTCTGTTGTCTTCGCTGCCCTACTTCGGAAAATACGCCATGGCTGTGATCTCTTCCCACTTGGCCGATCATCTGCGTAAGAACGGAACTCTTTCAACCACCGCCACCCGCAAGATCTTCACTGCTTTCGGTTAGTATGCTCAACGCATCGATCACTTCTAACCATCACTAAATTTACCATTCATCTCACCCCGACAGCCGTCATGACTCCCGGCTTCCTGATGATCGTCCAGGTGTACATGGGTGAGAACCGCAGCTGGGCTGTGGGCATCTTCACGCTGGCTCTGTTCCTGAACGGTGCCGTCACTGCCGGTTACCTGGGCAACGGGCTGGACATCGCACCGAACTTCTCCGGCACGATCTTCGGCATGGCCAACACGCTGTCCTCGTTCGGAGGTTTCGTGTCCGCCTACATGGTCGGCGTTCTCACCAATGACAACGTGAGTATTCCGCTTCTTGAATTAAAGCATGGGCCCATAACCTATTGAAACAAGAGACTCACTTACGCAACCAATCAGACTTGTTCTAATCACAACCATCAACTCTTCCTATCGCCATTCACAGCAAACCTACGGCCAGTGGCAGATCGTGTTCTGGATCCTGGCCGTCATCTACATCGTCGGCTCATCTGCCTATCTCATCATGGGCACCGGTGAGCTCCAGGCCTGGAATAACCCACCGGAGAGGGGTGTCAACGGCCGCGAGACCGAGGAAGGTGTCCCACTGAACCAGCAGGGACAAAACAACAAACCAATCTCGGCTTCCTCTTAAGAAGAAGGAAGTCCCTGCTAGAAGTGCGCTTATTAGTACATATACACACAATGCTGAGTCACTGTGCTCTGGCATCGTAGTAGGCAGCTGGGTGGAGAGGAGTGGAGTGGAATCAAATATCTGACTTGGAGAAGAACAGGGTCGCGCAGCCTGCTGCGATCGGTGCTTCTTAGAAACATATATAGATACTTATTTGAATTTCTCTCAGAATCACGCGACCGTGTTCGTCGGTAGGGCAGAATGTAAATTTTAATTTGTTTAATTTTAAATTGCGACACATCAATGAATGTTAGTTTTTTTTAGTTTACTTTTGTATGAGTGATTTCTGTTATTTTTAGTTGGAGTACTACTTACAGTAGATTTCAGAATGAGAGTGGTAGATTCTCGTGATTTGCTTTAGCATTTATTAATTTATTCTGTTAAGAGTGAATCGTGACGAAAAGTGAATCATCGGTAGAAGTATTTGAATATTGCGAGTCGAGCTTAAGATGCTGAATCCTCAGATGTAAAACATCATTCCGGTCAATGCTCTGTTATTTCGATCGTAGTGAATGAATCAAAACTTAACCTCCACATAACAAAATGAGTTCAGATTTCAATTGATACACTGCACTGCTAAAGTTTTCATGTTTTAGTGAAAACTGTCAGAAATTCGCACCTCGCGAAACTGATGGTAGTTATTCAAGCGTAGACTGAGTTCTCACCATTTGCCAAATTATTCAAAAACAGCGAACATAATCATCACCGTCTAAAATGGAGTTTTGAGGAAAGATACTCACCGATTATCGCGTTTGAATCGCGGGTAGCGAACTAAACCTTAAAACACGTGTGCCTTTTCACTGAACTGAAATGGTGTCAGAAGCAGAAAACGAAAACAGAAAACAAGCCAAGTGTACTTTGAACCTCTACTATACATGTATACAAAACAATAGACTACGTATATATAGATCGAATGTCGTGTACTCTGAGTAAAACAACTGTCCGCGATGGGCGATAGAAAATAGCCACATGTCAACAATTTAGGGTATTTTTATTTACAATCTTCTGTAGAGCAGAGTAGAAAAAAGTATACAATAGTTTTTAGAAATTACTCGATTTTAATAAAAAGGGAAAATACGTGAGAAAATCCGAAAACGGTTTTTCAATGTTGCTTATTTTATTGAAGAAGAAAATCCATTTGGTAGGTGCAGTTTTAGACACAGTAAAGTGAACTACTAGAACAACACCAAATAAACTGTTCCAGTTTCGACGCGTCTCTTTTTTATTCGCCTCAAATACCCTAGGGGCAAGACAGTTACAGCGAGAGTAACTCTGTTATCGAAGTGTTGCTCAGAATTCCTCTGGATTTCTCTGGATCGCTCTGGTTTTCCCAAAGTGTTGCCTGATACAGGTGAAAAATCGAGCCTAGGGGCAAGACACTGTGAAATCCGGAGCAACTCTGAGCAATCCTGAGTGACTCTTTTTGATCGAATCCATTCAGAAATGTCTCTACGAAGCGGGAAATCGGGCAAGACTGCTCGATTTTTCACCGGTATCAGGCAACACTTTGGGAAAACCAGAACAATCCAGAGAAATCCAGAGGAATTCTGAGTAACACTTTGATAACAGAGTTTCTCTCGCTGTAACTGTCTTGCCCCTAGAATCGAGCAGTCTTGCCCGATTTCCCGCTTTGTAGAGACATTTCTGAATGGATTCGATCAAAAAGAGTTACTCAGGATTGCTCAGAGTTGCTCCGGATTTCACAGTGTCTTGCCCCTAGAGCGTGTTACACCGATCTGACAGGATTGTTCACAATCTGCGAACTTGACTGCGGAAAAAAAATGCGACCATGTCGCCGTTGATGTGATGCTGCTCACCGAGAAACATACGATGTGATGATGATCACAGACAAACAGATGATGTGATGTTGATCACAGACCAACAGATGATGTGATGATGATCACAGATAATGTGATGCTAGGGGTGATGGCCTAGGGGTAAGACAGATACAGCGAGATTAACTCTGTTATCGAAGTGTTGCTCAGAATTCCTCTGGATAGCTCTGGATCATTCTGATTTTCCCGATGTGTTGCCTGATACCAGTGAGAAATCGAGCAGTATTGCCCGATTTCCCGCTTCGTAGAGACGTTTCTGAATGGATTCGAACAAAAAGAGTTAAGTGCCCCACACAATGCATACGTTTGCGTGTGCGTGACAGTAGTTTGACACATTTCCCATGGGAAAACTGTCAAAAAAACGCAAACCTCAACGGAACGGACGCTATGTGTTCCAGACTTTACTCAGGATTGCTCAGAGTTGCTCCGGATTTCACAGTGTCTTGCCCCTAGTATCAGCATCACATCATCACTTTTAGTTCAATTCATAGTCCTCGAAACGAAGCGGACGCTTCACTTCTCTTTTTGGTCTCCCACATCCATTCGCTTGCACACTTGTACCAGAGACAGATGCCGGAGTACTGGACGAAATTCTGGTTGTCGACGACGGCGTAATCCACTCCGCATCAGAGGTTTCGTCCTGCACTCGAGATCCTTCGATTTCTTCACAGTCAGGCAGTTTCTTCAAATGCGACGAATTTCTTCGGTATTGTTTCCCTTCAGCAGTCTCCACTACAACACTGTTTCCGGCTTTGGAACGTACTGTGACCGGTTCCGGATGAAACATCGCCGATAGCTTGTTCTGTGGCACCAAATTACGCATCAGCACTCGATCGTTCGGTTGTAGTTCCATACTGGTAGTTCGATTGTTGGCGTCATAATAAGTCTTGGCTGCGTGTTTATAGATCCAATCTCGATCCCTGGTTTCACCGTCTGTGACATCTTCACTCGGCGTGAGCTGCGGTATCCAATCGCGGAACTTTCTCCCAAACAGAACTTCAGCAGGAGAGCGCCCTGTTGCCGGATGCTGTACCATCGAATACACGTAATTTGCTTCCTCCAGATCAATTTTCCAGTCAGACTTATTGATTTCAGCGATTCTTAGGATTTTCAGAATCGACCTGTTCTGACGCTCCACATCTCCATTGGCCTGTGGCCAATAAGGAGTAGTATGCTTCAGTTTAATGCTAAGTTGCTTGCAAAAATCTTCCATTTTCGCACTTGAAAAATTTTTCGCGTTATCGGAAACTAGGTTTGCAGGAATTCCCAGTCTCAGAAAAACTTTTCGAAGCTTCGCAATGATGTCATCAGAAGTAGTAGTTTGCATTACCTCAGTTATGCGATAGCGACTGTACAAGTCAATCACTACCAAGATAGATTCATTTGACGGCAGAGGCCCCAACATATCCATTGCCAAAGTATGCCATGGTTCACTTGGCAACTCTCTTACTGACATCGGCTCTCTTCCAGTAGTACCACTTACTAGTTGACAGTCCTGTCGTGTCCGAAACGAGCGGAATCTATTTTCAGGCCTCAAAACTGTCTGGGGTTGGTTCTTTCGGCCAATTTCCACCGCGAAATCAAACACGTTTGTTTCCGTCAAAATAATTCACAAGACTGATTTATTAGTTCTGTTTACCTGCCTTCTACCCTGCGTCTCCATGGTAACCCCGTTATTCTCTCTTTCAACTTCTACCTTTCTCGCATTTTTCAGTACCTCGTCTATTCTCTACATTATCTCTTTTTCCTACTCTTTACTGAAAAAATATTGTTCAAAACATGTCTATAAATTTCTGCAGTTTGCGAGTTCCCCTCGTTGGTCTCAGTGGTAATATTTTTTTTTTCAACTTAAAATTGTGAAAGAGGGAAAAGCCCCTTTGAGTGATTTCCTCAAATTCGAAATCTTTCTTAAAAATGCACAGAACCTCTTTATCTTTTCTTAAAACATAACAATAATATCTTAAGACTAAATGCTCACACGTTAGTGACGCATAGCAGAGCCGTGATCTTGTGTAAAGACAGCGTACCATATCGTGAAACGTCCATCATCTCTAGAAATCCAAGGGTGTGGTTGGATCAGGGGGTCATGAAAATGAATCTTCAAGGCTGAAAATAAAGAATTCCAAACAAAACGAACAGTATCAAACAAAATAACAAATCTAATTTAGGAATTTGTATAAAAGTTTTAAAGCAGGTTCATATTTTGAGCCAAAAATATCCCGTATAGATATATGAATAGGAAGACCTGCAGCGTTTATGCTATCAAATAATTTCTTCTTCGGTTCAATAAATCGAGATTCTCAATCTGCTGGATTCCTCGTTCGCGCGATGATTAATCATAATCCCATTTTCTGAAATTGAAAAAAAAAGATTAATACCATTTTCAATCACTGGAAGTTCAAATGTTATTAGAAAAGACTGTTATAGTATCACTATCGTTATTGAGATTACCCAAACCTGCAATTGCATTGTTTAAACTATCCATTCGAAGTTTATTGTTGATTCTACATTCGTTTCTCATTCCAAATTCTGATGCTTGTATCACGTCCTGGGTATAGATAGCGTGTGTATTCGCTCCAAATAATAACTTTTGCTCTTTGCGTCGTAAGAACGATGAATCGTTCGTTTGAATACGTTGGACCAGTTGATTTTTTTTTTTTTGTTTTGGTATAACCACAACAACTTTATTTCCGGCTCTAATGGCGGAGGGTTGCTCCTCTGTGATTATCAACGTATTTTTGCTTAATAATTTTGATTCAGCGTCCTTGTTTCGATTTGATCACAATCAACAGCTTCCGACTCTTACAGGCTAGGGAAACTTCCTCGGTACTCAAATGGTGTGACTCCGTGTTTTGAATGTGGATTTGAAGTATTGTGGACATATCAATATCAAGTTTATTCTATTCTCCTTAGAACCAGCAGCTGCCTTTATCATACCTTTTTTTTAAGCTTTCTACTGAAAGGTTTAATTGAGGTCTATTTTCATAATACCATCTTGTTCTGCCAACACGCTAAGAGTTCATTACTTTTGAATGACGGGTCATTATCGCTCTTTGCAGTGCTAGAGTTAGTTCCCACTGATGGAAGATTTTGTTTCGGTCTGTGTTTGTGGTTTTGGCATCCTCGCATCTCTTTTCTACAACTCTTATATATCTGGAGTAAGTGTCCACTATGAGTAAGAATTTGCCCGATTTATGGTTGGATTCTGAGGTAAAATCTATTAGTAAGATCTCTTGAGTTTGGTAATTGTCGGCAAGCTAATGGTATTGACGGATTACGCCCAAAAAATCTCAGGCCAGAGTTCTAATTTTTAAGCAATGGCTACGACATCATTTCTCATTTCAGGCTACCAATAACTATTCTCAGAATCACCAATGTGAGCCATTGGTAATTGTACCAGCAAGAGTACATGTCAGCTCTCCTTCAGATGTGAACGCATAAAGATGTTTGACTGATCCAGTAGTTACGCTATATATAATGGAATTGAGTTAATCATTGTTTGTTAGTAAATTGAACGTTTTTTTTTTGCATAGACAATCTTCCGCTCCTGAATCAATAAGGAATGCTACCGGTAACCCTGCATTATAACCCACAATGGAAACATTGGTAGCGGCACGTCGCTCAGTTAGAAGAAATTACTATTTTAAATTCAGCATATAAAAAAAATAATAAGAACAATTCAAGTTTGATTGTATAGCTCAGCGAATTGGTTTAACAAGAAAAAAATAAAACCCAGAACGCTTGAAATCAACGGATGAAATCAACATATTTACAGGACATATTTATATTTCGTTCGATTTATACTGAAATATATGAAACAAATCAATGGTATCAATGGTATTTCAGACAAAGAGCCACTTTAGGGTAATCAACCTTTGAATGCTGATATTTTAAAGTCGATAAAACATTAATAGGAAAATAATATGATTTTGAATATTTTATCACATGCTTAACCTACAAAACTACCACACGGTCAAACCAATAGCAAAGCGATCTTATCGCAGCAAACGGATATGAATTTTGACCAATCAGCGACTGGTCCCCGTTTGACAGCAAAATGGTCTCAAATCGGCTGACTACGTGACGCATCCTATCCTAGCTTTCAATCTTCGTTTTTTTTTTATCGGATACGGCATCCAGTTTACTGACTTTAGTCACTCCACCACTGTGTTATTTACTGCCTACGTCGGATGCATGATGAGTAACTAAAAGCATATTGAGTATGAGGCTAACACAGAGCTCACGAGTGTGTTAGCAATTCATGGACAACACAGAATTAAAATAAAACCATGAAGAGTATGAATGTAACACGAAGTCACAAGTGTAATGCCAATTAATGAACAACACAGAGTTCTTAAACATAGAGGCATAATGAGTATGAGGACGCATACCCAACAATCATTTTTGCTGCATAAGAGTGGAACAAACCATTCTCAAGCAAACTTTAGCTTAAGAAACTGCTGTTCAGCTAGTTCTGTTTCTTGGGTAGCTCATGAAGGTGATAGGGATTCATTAAAAAACTAAGTATGTATGAACAATACAGATTTCATGTAGTGACTAACTCAGCACTCAACTGTCTTGATTAATAAAAGTATAATGAGTATGAGGACAACACAGAATCAGCGAGTGTGACAGTAATTCATGAACAACACAGAGTTCTTGTGATGAGGAACTCAGAACTCAACTTTGATAGTAATTAATTAACAACATAGAGTTCACGAGTGTGATAGGAAATCACGAACAGAGTTCATTTCCACTTGGCTATTATGTTTCCAGTTCAAAACCGAATTAGCGACATTTTTTCTTTGACTTCCGCTGCTTTTGCCTTGCGTTAAACACAATGTCGGAAGTGGGGCGCTGTATTGTACACCTGGTGCTCTATACAGCGCCCCACTTCCGACATTGTGTTTAACGCAAGGCAAAAGCAGCGGAAGTCAAAGAAAAAATGTCGCTAATTCGGTTTTGAACTGGAAACATAATACTAGAAATATAAAGAGTATGAGAAAACACAAATTCCACGAGTGTGATAGAAAATCATGAACAACACAAAGTTCGTGTAGTGAGTCACTTAGGACTCAACTATCTTGATGAACAACTCCGAGTTCATTTCCACTTGGTTACTAGAGGGCAACACAGAATCCACGAGAGTGATATGAACAACACACAGTTCATGTAGTGAGTAACTCAGAACTCAACTGTCTTGATAAACAACTCATACATACAAAGTGTGAGGGCAACACAGAATCTACAAGTGTGATAGTAAATCATGAACAACTCAGAGTTCATGCAGTGAGTAACTCAGAACTCAACTATCTTGATGAGCAACTCAGAGTTCATTTCCACTTGGTTACTAGAGGGCAACACAGAATCCACGAGTGTGATAGTAAATCATGAACAACACAGAGTTCATGTAGTCAGTAACTCTGAACTCAACTATCTTGATGAACAACTCAGAGTTCATTTCCACTTATTTACTAAAGGGCAACACAGAATCCACGAGTGTAATAGTAAATCATGAACAACACAGAGTTCATGTAGTGAGTAACTCAGAACTCAGCTATCTTGATGAACAACTCAGAGTTCATTTCCACTTGGCTACTAGAAGCATAATGAGTATGAGGACAACGCAAAGCCCACGAGTGTGATAGTAAATCATGAACAACACAGAGTTCATGTAGTGAGTAACTCAGAACTCAACTATCTTGATGAACAACTTAGAGTTCATTTCCACTTGGCTACTAGAAGCATAATGAGTATGAGGACAACGCAAAGCCCACGAGTATGATAGTTAATCATGAACAACACAGAGTTCATGTAGTGAGTAACACAGAACTCAACTATCTTGTTGAACAACTCAGAGTTCATTTCCACTTGGTTACTAGATGGCAACACAGAATCCACAAGAGTGAAAGTAAACCATGAACAACACAGAGCTCACGTAGTGAGTAACTCAGAACTCAACTATCTTGATGAACAACATTTCCACTTGGCTACTAGAAGCATAATGAGTATGAGGACAACGCAGACCCACGAGTGTGATAGTAAATCATGAACAACACAGAGTTCATGTAGTCAGTAACTTAGAACTCAACTATCTTGATGAGCAACTCAGAGTTCATTTCCACTTATTTACTAAAGGGCAACACAGAATCCACGAGTGTAACAGTAAATCATGAACAACACAGAGTTCATATAGTGAGTAACTCAGAACTCAGCTATCTTGATGAACAACTCAGAGTTCATTTCCACTTGACTACTAGAAGCATAATGAGTATGAGGACAACGCAGAGCCCACAAGTGTGATAGTAAATCATGAACAGCACAGAGTTCATGTAGTGAGTAACTCAGAACTCAACTATCTTGATGAACAACTCAGAGTTCATTTCCACTTGGTTACTAGAGGGCAACACAGAATTTACAAGTGTGATAGTAAATCATGAACAACACAGAGCTCATGTAGTGAGTAACTCAGAACTCAACTATCTTGATGAACAACTCAGAGTTCATTTCCACTTGGCTACTAGAAGCATAATAAGTATGAGGACAACGCAAAGCCTACGAGTATGATAGTAAATCATGAACAACACAGAGTTCATGTAGTCAGTAACACAGAACTCAACTATCTTGTTGAACAACTCAGAGTTCATTTCCACTTGGTTACTAGATAGCAACACATAATCCACAAGTGTGATAGTAAATCATGAACAACACAGAGTTCATGTAGTGAGTAACTCAGAACTCAACTATCTTGATGAACAACTCAGAGTTCATTTCCACTTGGTTACTAGAGGGCAACACAGAATTTACAAGTGTGTTAGTAAATCATGAACAACTCAGAGTTCATGTAGTGAGTAACTCAGAACTCAACTATCTTGATGAACAACTCAGAGTTCATTACCACTTATTTACTAAAGGGCAACACAGAATCCACGAGTTTAATAGTAAATCATGAACAGCACAGAGTTCATGTAGTGAGTAACTCAGAACTCAACTATCTTGATGAACAACTCAGAGTTCATTTCCACTTGGTTACTAGAGGGCAACACAGAATTTACAAGTGTGTTAGTTAATCATGAACAACACAGAGTTCATGCAGTGAGTAACTCAGAACTCAACTATCTTGATGAACAACTCAGAGTTCATTTCCACTTATTTACTAAAGGGCAACACAGAATCCACAAGTGTGATAGTAAATCATGAACAACACAGAGTTCATGTAGTGAGTAACTCAGAACTCAACTATCTTGATGAACAACTCAGAGTTCATTTCCACTTGGTTACTAGATGGCAACACAGAATCCATGAGAGTATTAGTAAATCATGAATATCACAGAGCTCATGTAGTGAGTAACTCAGAACTCAACTATCTTGATGAACCACTCAGAGTTCATTTCCACTTGGCTACTAGAGACATAATAAGTATGAGGACAACGCAAAGCCTACAAGTATGATAGTAAATCATGAACAACACAGAGTTCATGTAGTCAGTAACACAGAACTCAACTATCTTGTTGAACAACTCAGAGTTCATTTACACTTGGTTACTAGAGGGCGACACAGAATTCACAAGTGTGATAGTAAATCATGAACAGCACAGAGTTCATGTAGTGAGTAACTCAGAACTCAACTATCTTGATGAACAACTCAAAGTTGATTTCCACTTGGTTACTAGAGGGCAACACAGAATCCACGAGTGTAATAGTAAATCATGAACAACACAGAGTTCATGTAGTGAGTTACTCAGAACTCAGCTATCTTGATGAACAACTCAGAGTTCATTTCCACTTGACTACTAGAAGCATAATGAGTATGAGGACAACGCAGAGCCCACAAGTGTGATAGTGAATCATGAACAGCACAGAGTTCATGTAGTGAGTAACTCAGAACTCAACTATCTTGATGAACAACTTAGAGTTCATTTCCACTTGGTTACTAGAGGGCAACACAGAATCCATGAGAGTAATAGTAAATCATGAACAACACAGACCTCATGTAGTGAGTAACTCAGAACTCAACTATCTTGATGAACCACTCAGAGTTCATTTCCACTTGGCTACTAAAAGCATAATGAGTATGAGGACAACGCAAAGCCCTCGAGTATGATAGTAAATCATAAACAACACAGAGTTCATGTAGTGAGTAACACAGAACTCAACTATCTTGTTGAACAACTCAGAATTCATTTCCACTTGGTTACTAGATAGCAACACAGAATCCACAGGAGTGAAAGTCTAGGGGCAAGACAGATACAGCGAGAGTAAATCTGTTATCGAAGTGTTGCTCAGAATTCCTCTGGATAGCTCTGGATCACTCTGGTTTTCCCGAAGTGTTGCCTGATACTTATGAAAAATCGAGCAGTCTTGCCCGATTTTCCGCTTCGTAGAGACGTTTCTGAATGGATTCGAACAAAAAGTGCTACTCAGGATTGCTCAGAGTTGCTCCGAATTTCACAGTGTCTTGCCCCTAGGTGAAAGTAAACCATGAACAACACAGAGTTCATGTAGTGAGTAACTCAGAACTCAACTATCATGATGATCTGAACAACTCAGAGTTCATTTCCACTTGGCTACTAAAAGCATAATGAGTATGAGGGCAACGCAGAGCCCACGAGTGTGATAGTAAATCATGAACAACACAGAGTTCATGTAGTCAGTAACTCAGAACTCAACTATCTTGATGAACAATTCAGAGTTCATTTCCACTTGGTTACTAGATGGCAACACAGAATCCATGAGAGTATTAGTAATAGAAATACACTAGAACTCCAATGGCGCTGTTGTCACTTATTCTAATTAATTTAATTAATAACTTTAATTGTAATAATTGATTATTTATAGGTGTCCACCTATAAATGTCAAATTTGTTTGACATTTCTAGTACCGCTAGTGACGCTGTAAAGGCGTGGCAAACTAGATGTTAGTCACACGAACAGTCGCGACAATGGACTTCTGTGGCTAGTTATTCTAATGTATTAGTAAATCATGAATATCACAGAGCTCATGTAGTGAGTAACTCGAAACTCAACTATCTTGATGAACCACTCAGAGTTCATTTCCACTTGGCTACTAGAAGCATAATGAGTATGAGGACAACGCAAAGCCCATGAGTATGATAGTAAATCATGATCAACACAGAGTTCATGTAGTGAGTAACACAGAACTCAACTATCTTGTTGAACAACTCAGAGTTCATTTGCACTTGGTTACTAGAACCATAATCAGTATTTTGGATGTAATAATGTGCAAAACTCTATAGTTTCTGAGGTTACGACCACAAAAGCATTCTTATTTATTTTACAGAAAAAAATAAAGATACTTTGTTGTAACACAGACATTATTGAACTATTCAATTTAACAATAAAACAAATAAATTGACGAATGGCACCTTACTGTAGTGGAAACTGTATGATAAATTCTTCAAAAATTCCAGCGCATAAGGAACTATACGTACTCGGAACGAGAAAGAGAATAAAACAACGATACCGTCGCCGTACTATGTGCTATGCTTTCCAAAACGTGCCTTGGGCGTTGCGAGCGTTATTAAAGACAATTTTTAAAAGGTCTTTATTTTTATTATTTTTTTTTTTAAATTAGTTGTGCTTCCCATTTTTTTAGTATTCGCTTGAACGCGCTCTGTACTTTTTAATGAATGATTGGGTGTGAGCCTAGGGGCAAGACAGATACAGCGAGAGTAAATCTGTTATCGAAGTGTTGCTCAGAATTCCTCTGGATAGCTCTGGATCACTCTGGTTTTCCCGAAGTGTTGCCTGATACTTATGAAAAATCGAGCAGTCTTGCCCGATTTTCCGCTTCGTAGAGACGTTTCTGAATGGATTCGAACAAAAAGTGCTACTCAGGATTGCTCAGAGTTGCTCCGAATTTCACAGTGTCTTGCCCCTAGGTGTGAGCTCCGTGCATACTTGCGATACTTGCTTTGCAGCGCACTCAAACAAAAATAAAACACATCTTAGTCACTCCCGACAGCTGATGCTGCGTACAGTAGACAATATGAATGAAAATAAAACACAATTACTACGTCCGACCGATATCCTATCGCAAAATGTGATCCGATATCCAATTGGAAAACTAGTACATCATCTGTTTTATTCCAATAAGACTTTTGTTTTTGAAAATTCCATTTGACAGAACGACTCGAACATGTGATGTGATATCTCCCAGGGCATGGTTTTGCAGCACATGAAGCAAACATCAATAATGCAATAGGAAATTCTGCAACGATGAAAATACCAGCAACATTATCAAAACCGGTGGGGAAATAATCAAGCCAGTGTATGCATGTCCTCCATCGACTATCAAGACAAATAGCTTGATGAAAACAAAAAGTGATTTCAACTTGTTATGCTGCACACCAGTATGCATTCTTTTACCACTTTTGCCTCTATGTGTGTGTGTGTGTGTTGATTGACAAGTGGCAAATAACGGTTGCTAAGTTACAGTTATTTCCCACTTGCGAATGAAAACCGCAGTGAAATGTTTTTCTCTCTCCCACTCTCACACGGATAACTCTCGCAACTAAATGAATGTTGGAGAAAAAAAAATGGAACATTCTTGAACAATAATTGTGTTTGACGAACTAGGCCAAATGAAAATCTGAACTTTTAAAGCATGAATACAAAATCTCACTGGCACTTCATGCATGAGCAGAATATGTGTGTGTACTTACTTTACTTGAAGGATAAATTCTCGTGTCTTTTTAGTCTCCAATCTCCACCCACGATGGGCATATTTCTTTATTCAGTCCCATCTGTGCACGATGCACGGCATTCCAACTTTCAATCAGCATTGATAATGCAAATGTACACCCGCGGAACTTACTTTTCGGGAGCTAATGCGCCAATGTCGTGTCCGAAACGAGCGGAATCTATTTTCAGGCCTCAAAACTGTCTGGGGTTGGTTCTTTCGGCCAATTTCCACCGCGAAATCAAACACGTTTGTTTCCGTCAAAATAATTCACAAGACTGATTTATTAGTTCTGTTTACCTGCCTTCTACCCTGCGTCTCCATGGTAACCCCGTTATTCTCTCTTTCAACTTCTACCTTTCTCGCATTTTTCAGTACCTCGTCTATTCTCTACAAGTCCAAGCAAGACTTCACCATCCGTTCCGCATCCTTATCAATTTGTGGCCACCAGACTTTGCCACGGAGTCGCTGCTTCGTCCGCTCGATTCCTGGATGTCCGATGTGCGATAGCTTCAGTACGCGATCTCGAAGGGCTGAGGGAATCACAATCCGAGTACCTCTCATCAGGATGTCATTGACACAACCCAGCTCTGCTCTGAACGGTTCATATCTTTTCAGCACCACACTCCATTGCCCGGTATTCAACGCTTCTTTTACGGATGACAGTTCGGAATCTTTCACCGTCTTCCCAAGAATCTCATCAATGGTTAACGCTGTCGGTTTCGCCGTGTTTAGACACGTCGCTAGTAACATGGATTCCCCGATTTGATCATACGTGGAACACTTCTGAAATTCCGGCAGTCTGGAGAGGGGGTCAGCAATGTTTGCCTTTCCAGAAACATGGGCGATCGTGTAGCGATACGACTGCAGCCGCAAAGCCCAGCGTTCAATGCGATGGCATGGCTTACTTTTGGTTCCGAAGATTACTTTGAGTGGTTCGTGATCCGTGACCAGTTTGAACTCCAATCCTCTCAGATAGGGTTCAAGCCTCTCCGTTGCCCAAACTAAAGCGAGTGCTTCCCGTTCATTCTGAGCATAGGATCTTTCGGCTGGAGAAAGACCTTTGCTTATGTAACAAATCACCCGTTTCTTTCCATCCCTCACCTGAAGCAAGACTGCCCCCAAACCAACCGGGCTGGCATCGGCTATCAAAATGGTTTCGTCATGTGGAGAGTAGTAGCCTAGATTTCGAGGATCCGAAACTTCACGCTTAATTTGTTCGAAAGCTTCGGAATGCCTTGGTTCCCACTTAAACTTTACGTCCTTCTTCAACAGTTCTCTCAGGGGTGCCCTGATAAAAAGTATCATAAAAATACGATAAATTTTATTGTTACAACACCATTTTTTCGAAAAATATTCACCATTAAACATATTGTAATTTACACAACACACTCACCATCACCCCTATTGTTCTATACCATTCGGCGAATGGTAAATGACACTTTTACAATAAAAAATGGTGGTCGTTATGTATCTTAACCATAAAATTTTGAGAAAATTTTCATACACTTTTTCGCGAAAAACAATATAATGTATTGTGTTTTTATGAGACATTTTTAGGGCAATTTTCAAAAGATAACAATATATCTTAATGTTTTTTCATTGTTCTTACAATACAAATACAATTAATTGAATGGCGTCAAATGAATCGTTGTTACAATAAAAATACAATAATATTTGTTGTTATTTGTAAGCAGTTTTCGCTTTTGAAAATCCATAGAATTTATATTTCCCGCATTTATATCCAGCATTTACGAGCACTAACGTCCGCCAGAATGATATGCACATTTTATGATAAGAATCAAACACTCTGATGTCTGTCTGGTATGTATTGCTTGGCAGCTGTTGATAAGATCTATCTTCAATCTTTTCAAATAACTGCCAAATATCACAAGTCAGACCTCAGGTCGTATGATCCATACCATAAATCGTTCACAATTCATGTGGCCATTAGTATCTGTAAATGCTGGAGAAAAATGTTACCGGTTTTTCAAAGGCGAAATCTGTTTACATAACAACAAATATTATTGCATGTTTATTTTAACATCGGTTCAATTGACCCCATTAAACTAATTGTGTTTGTATTGTTATCAATGGTAGTTTACTATTTACTAGATTCCTTTAATTTATTGGAAAACATTAGAAAAATCATTGTTCATCTTTTTCTTGTCAACATCCTCACTTGGCTAAACCTGCTTTTCATCTAGTTTTCTATAAGTACTTCCTCAGTTATTCATTGAGAGCTTCCCCTGCCAACACGGCTTGACGTCTGTCAGTTTTAGCGAGTAACATTCGATAACCGAAACATCTACTGTACTCAAATTTAAAACGGAAACTATAAAAAATATGTCAAGTGATTTTGTATTTGATTACACAAACATGATCCAAGCAACAATAATACTTATTGTTATTTATTTGTTACAAATTGTTTTTAAGTGTAATTGAGAAATAAACTCTTTTTTAATAAAAAGTCCATGAGAACTTTGCAGGCACTTTTGCAACTATTTAAAAACAACTTAAATTAATTTTTACTGATAGTAACTTTAAATTATTATAGAACTATTGAAAAACAATCGAATCAATCAGTCACTAATAAAGCTAATGTTCACTTATTGTACGAACTATATGGGCTTGATTTCTATTGTAAAAAGTAACAATATATCTACTATGTGTTTTATTGTGAACAATAAAACCAGTCATTTGTTAATAATATTTACCATGTAATGAATGGTAATTTTTTATCCGGGTGCTGTCATGGTTGAAAGGTTTGGGATGAACTTACCCAGGTAATTAATCAGACCAAGAAAGCTTCTTAGTTCCTCCGCAGTTTCTGGATTCCGGAATCATTGAAGCATTGATGGTCATTCCGTATTCCTTCAGCCTGTTCAAAACAGCAGCCAACGCCACGTCATGTTCTTCAATGCTCGCCCCGAAGATCAAGATGTCGTCGATGAACGGCTTCACATTCTTGATACCAGCCAGCACTCTCTCGATGACACTCTGAAACACCTCCGAAGCACATGAAAAGAAAAATCATTATTGAATGTATAAGAAAATGTTATACATTTTTGCCATTTCGTTTATGTTATAAACCATATAAGCGAATGTAATGCATAACATAAGAAACAAGCAATGAAAAGTATAAGTTTGGCCTAATACGAACAATCAGTAGCGTAATGATTTTTATTAGAGTTCTTATATTGTCAATGTGGTACAACAAATGAAATTTATTACAATATATTTTGAAACTACCTTCTTCTACTTTTTCCTCTTCCAGTAAGCATGATCAATAACACAAGTTTACAAAATAAAACGAAAGTCGTGAACTTCTGTCAACGACCAAAATTTTTGAAGCACAATTTAGTGCTGAATTCGAAACCGACCTTCAAAAAATTTTAAGTAGAACAGTTTTTGAGTTTTAGCTCAATATCGAGTTTTACAACTTTTCAAAATATGTAATTTACTAAAATTCAAATATATTGCGTTTTGTTCAACCAATTTTAAATCTTTTTTCATCAATTGAAAGCTGAATACAATACCATTCGATCATCTGAATACAGGTTTTGCGTCAGATTGATGAAATTCAAGATATTTGCCTGCTTAAGGGACGATCTTCTTAAATTTTAGCCAAATTCCCAAATTTTTTTGAAGATATGTATTTTTTTCAATGCGAAAAAGACAACTGAAAAATTCTTTCTTGACGTTTATTTGACATCATATGTAGGCGAGTTACAGTAAAAATTTCAGCTCAATCAAAGCATTGATTACGGAGAATGAGATGTTTGAAGTGAGCGACATTGCTTAAAAATAGAACAAAAATCGATTTCAAATCATCAACCTTGTATGGAAAGTCGAAAAAATTTCCGCTCTACTGTAATTTTTTTCTTTCGCGTTTTCGAACTCAGGGCATGATTCTACACCAAAAATGATCATCAGCTTACCGAGTTCAAAAATGCTGTAAACTAGTGTAATGAATACACATTTTTTTGTGAAATACTTATTTTATTGATTATTAAATGATTTAATGCACACGAAAACACGAATACACCATGAAGAAAATTGCGATACTACGCAATCCGGCGGCATCCAGCGGATGTAGTTACTGCATGTTGTAGGTATTCCAGCGACTAGTTGAGGACACGGCGACGTGGCGTATTTGTTTTAGCTTGTTGATCAAGCCGATGTCGTTCCGTTAGAGGCAGTTAGAAGTTTCGCTTGAGATGTTTGTCTGTTTTTGCGCGCCAACATCAGCTCAAAGTCGTTTATGATGATGTATCTAAAAATGGGAGAAATGATGGTAATCTTTCATTTCAGCAAATATATTAAAGTCTTACACGCCGCCTCCTTCATCTCCCACGAACTCCTTCATCTCCCGCGTTGACTGGTTTCCCATTGTTGCTGATCTTTCTCCGTCGTGATCCGAGTCAGTAATCTTGACTCACATTCGGGGAATCTTCTTGATGCCATCCAAGCCATTTGTTTTCTCTTCCGTGCCGCAGATCTTCGCAGATTTCGAACCGAGTTCCGATCAGAGTCGGGACCGGCAGTAGAAGTTTCGCGAGGTGCGACTGCTGTGTCCGGCCGTTATAGCATGGCTTTTCAAACGGCAGCGGCTACTCGAACGAGCCCTTGACCAGGAACTGGATTTCTATCAGGATCTGAAATTTCAAAAATTATTAAACATTCTTACCTAGCAGCAATCAATTAAAAAGAAGCTTACCCCCAGAACAATTACCTGATAAAGCTACGTCAAAAACTCTAGTGGAGGAAATTATGCAATTAACTTGGCAATTAACTCTTTTGTTTACGAAATTTACTGCTGCTCACAGGCGCCGCTTGGCGGGAAATATTTTCAAACGGCTAACTTATGCAAAGTATAAGTTAAACCCTAGGGGCAAGACACTGTGAAATTCGGAGCAACTCTGAGCAATCCTGAGTAGCACTTTTTGTTCGAATCCATTCAGAAACGTCTCTACGAAGCGGAAAATCGGGCAAGACTGCTCGATTTTTCATAAGTATCAGGCAACACTTCGGGAAAACCAGAGTGATCCAGAGCTATCCAGAGGAATTCTGAGCAACACTTCGATAACAGATTTACTCTCGCTGTATCTGTCTTGCCCCTAGGTAGCGGTAGTAACCGTCATGAGCCGCAAAAGTGGTGATTGCTCGAGAATCCTCAGATAACTCAATTTGATGAAACGCCTTATTCAGATCTATTTTAGAGAACACTTTGCAATTGTGCAGATGCGGGATAATGTCATCGAAAGTTGGCAGGGGGTGGTGCTGCGGTACTATCGCTTTATTGGCATCACGCATGTCAACGCAAAGCCGGACTTCGTCCCCTGCCTTCGGTCGCACAACCAATCTGGAAATCCAAGGCGAATCACGTGGCGCCCGTTCGATAATATCCTCTTCCAGCAGCTTCCTCAGTTCATTCTCTGTTGGTTTGGGCAGACACAGCGCAAGTGGAAACGCAGACACCGGATTCGGAAGAACAACGAAGAAACTCGTTTTAACTCGCGTTACAGAAAAGATTGCTTTATTAACGTGTTCGATTATAAACGGAAGTTACAGTTATGGGAAAATGAATTTGACACTTGTCTTTCTTTCTATTAACGTTGGCAACAGTGCTAAATGTGCTTACTTCTCAAAAGGTCCTATTCGTGATTCGATGAGGGATTGGACAGTGCAAAGGGAGCGACGATTGATTACGTTCTTCATTCTCCACCTTCGGTTGTAGCGGTATCGGAATCCGACATTGTGAATGCTGGACGGGTTTCACATCAGGGTCGATTTGGATGGACACGGTTACACCTTTTACCTTTCCGACTTTATCATCACTTTTCTTTATGGTGCAGATCGACGTATCTATCTTGAGGATTCCAAGGTCCTTCGCCGCTTTTCGCCCCAAAAGGTTCAATCCACTTTCTTTGACAACGAAGACTTTGTCGCGCGCACAGGACTTCTTGGTTTCGATTTTCGCCACAAACATTCCCTTCACGGACAGCCGATGATTTCCGTACGCCAGCAAGGTTTTCGCGACTTTTTTCGTTTGATACTCCACTTCCACTTTCTGTTTCTTCAGGAACGACCAAGTCTCTTCACTGATCACATTGACCCCGGCTCCGGAATCAACCATCCAGTTGAGCTTCACACCTCCCACCTTACAGGCAACGCGGTCATCGTCATCCGGGCTTGTTGCAAAGACATCATTCACGCTTTCTTCATCGCTGGATGAATCGTCGGATCCCCTCCTCTGCTTTCCATACACCGATAAAAATGGAAAGTTAAAATTTATTCGACCACGGAATATACCTTTTATAAGACTATTCAAGGATTATTGTTATGTGTGCAAACATAACGCTTAAAGTTTACCTCAATGCCTCTTATGTTTGATCAAACATAAAAAGTATGTTTATCCTCCTATAGTTAAAAATTATAACAGCCCACACATAACTTTTAACTTTGTGCTCATTGATAAACAAAATGGCCACGAGGAAGAAGCTGGGAGCAATTGCGTCATCTTCGCAAACTGCAATCGTTCTAACTCATTTTAAAGGTAATTGCTCCAATCAAATTGTTTTTTGTTTTGTGAAATAATTCTAAATTTTGTTTTCAGGATCGAATCATTCAAACGAAATGGAGACACCTCAGGAAAGACAAGTTGTGCAAATCGCCAGAGTACGAACCGAAGGATGCCAGAAAGTTCGCAGTCGTGCCGGAAGATGCGCGAACAGGAGCGGAATTCGGCGGTTTCGATAACTTTGTTGATTAGCGGAATCAGGAATTTTCTGGAATTCCGGTAACACCAGCAGTCACACGAGTTGCCACCATCAGCCGCCAAATCCACCAAGAGCCTGCTTTTGGGTATACGGAGCGGCGTAACGAAGCGGTGGCGACAATGAATTCACGAACGTGATCAAAACATCCAGCAGCTGCGATTATACAATTGAGAATATGTAGATTGTTTCTCGATTTGTTTCAATAAACATTAATTGAAATTTTGATAAACTTGTTTGTATTTATTTGTTTATAGTTTGAATAATGATTTTCATGGGAAATTGACACATAATTCTTATATTCTACCTATGCATAAATGTTATAAGCCTCACACATAAACTTTATTTGTCACATTAATAAATTTTATTAAGTTTCAGCCATAATTTTTATGTGTGGGAAGTTTTATAGATTTTATATTTACGGGCATACTTTTTAAAGGTGATGCCAAATTGCAAAAAATTATGTAGTTTCACACATAATAGTTAAACGGAAAATCTTCTCAGTGTACAGGGCTGCCAGTGTATTTATTCATCAATATAACAATCACATTATCAGTTTGTGATCAGCATCACATCATCTGTTTGCCTGTAATCTTCTCCCGGTCGAGCCCAGCCTACTCCTCTGCCCAGCCTTTCTGGGGAATTTTGTTGTCCTCCTCTCGGCCTACCAAGCTGCTCTTTTAGTAGATGGCCTACCAAGAAGTCATCTGTTTCAATTTCCTCTCGGCCTACCGCACTGCTCTTCAGACAGACGGCCTACCAGAGAATCTACTGTTTAGATTTCCTCCTGGCCTACCAAACCCTAGATCCGACTATGAAATAATCCGGATGCCCCTAAAAAACCCAATTGGGTTCTTTAGGGGTATCCAGATTATTGCATGATCGGAATCTCCGTTCAGAAATTAATCGAAATCCAAAATTTCATCATTTTAGGTGCCCGGGAACTATTTTTAAAAATCATTTAAAGTTTGTATGGGGAAATTTTTTTGTTCGGGGCGAACTGTCACTTTATCGATTGAACTGTCATTCAAGCCACGAAAATTAAAACTGTTTTGTTTATTTAACCATCAAAACAAAGGAATCGGAACGCAATAAAATCACGTTATACTCAGAAAAATGAGCTCTTTCGATTAGGCTAAAGAAAAAGGCAATATTTAATTCACTAAACAACCCAATTCAGGCCAAACATGTCTAAAGGTCCTATCTGCAGAAAAGAGGCTCTGTTTGGTTTCCCTCTCTTTCGTTAATATCTCAACTGTTTATTTATATTATGATTGTCCCCTTGCATTGAACGATGGTCAAAACAATCGTCTTTTGATTTGTACTGCAAAAATCTAGGGGCAAGACAGATGCAGCGAGAGTAAATCTGTTATCGAAGTGTTGCTCAGAATTCCTCTGGATAGCTCTGGATCACTCTGGTTTTCCCGAAGTGTTGCCTGATACTTATGAAAAATCGAGCAGTCTTGCCCGATTTTCCGCTTCGTAGAGACGTTTCTGAATGGATTCGAACAAAAAGTGCTACTCAGGATTGCTCAGAGTTGCTCCGAATTTCACAGTGTCTTGCCCCTAGGCAAAAATAGTTGAAAAGTGTACCATTACATTGCAATAATTAAAAGAGAAAGTGAGCAAAGAGAGCCTCTCAAATGCAGATAGGACCTATTGAAATGTTTGGCCTGCACTCAGAAATAAAAGAAGTCATTAATGCATATTTTTAATGCAAAATGCAGGTTCGACTGGGTTCATGCATTAAGTTACTAAATAGCAAATAGCTTCTAAAAACTAAATCTTATATAGTATACCAATGCATATTTTTTAG
Organism: Aedes albopictus; assembly: GCF_035046485.1. NCBI lineage: Eukaryota > Metazoa > Arthropoda > Insecta > Diptera > Culicidae > Aedes > Aedes albopictus. Next base: position 92,408 of record NW_026917199.1, read on the forward strand.
TATTTTTTTTTTACTATTTTTGAGAAATTGACAGTTACTGCAAATGTCTGCTTTTTATGCATCAAATGACTTATTTTTAGTAACTCAGACTTCTCTATTGAATTTCTACCATTTTTTTTTCTTTGATGCAGTGTTAAATTAAAATCAATATTTAATTTATTTACAGCTTTATTTATATGCATTTCACAATTGATAATGTTGCTAAACATGAAGAATTATATTTATTAATACCTAAGCATACGTTCCGTTGAGTAGAATACTTCGTTGTGGGCAAGGTTGTGGGTGCATCTACATGAAGTCCAGACTCTCAAACGCAGCAAACCAAGAGCTCCAAACCTGGTAGATTATAATAATATATTACAAAGCTTATGCTATATGATGAATAACACATTTGATATTTACCATTGAAATGTTTAAATACATTATTTATCACCTGAGTGTCGCGGACTGACTCAATATGCTCTCTCAGCGGGAGCCAAACATTGGGAGCCAAACATTGAAGATAGAGGTTATGTTATACCTTGTTGTACCTGTGTGCTTGATTGAAGAGTATTGTTATCTAGGTGCTGCGGATATAATCAAAACTGTTGTCACGATATCTCCATTTGCCGCTATCAATCCGTTGGAAAGCGAGGAGAAGAATAAATATTGTTTTGAGCCCATTTTAGCTAATTTTGTAACAACTACAGGGGATAGACAAAATGATCGGGACAGGCAAAATTTTCACTTTTCAAAAAATCTTCAATTAGCTGTTACTTTTCGAAAAGTGCATCAAATATTCTCAAATTTTCACTGTAAGTTCCTCAACTAGTTGTGTATCAGTGGACAAAATTTGGAAAAGATCGGACAATTCTTCACGAAGTTATAAAGATTTTTGAAAAAGGTAAAATTATCCGATAGCCAACTTTGAGCTGTTATATCTCCGGATTCAATGAACCGAATGCAATGAAATTTTGACCATTTATGACTTATATAATGAGATATGAAAAACCATTGACGTAACTTAATATTCTTAACACGGAAGAAAATTATAACGATTAGATTATTTTTTTAATAAAACACCAAATTATCTAAAACATCAACATCGTTTCAAAATTCAAGATGCAAATTATAGTTCATTTAGTTTCCCTCTAATTGACTTATATATAAATGCGATTTGAAGGAAAGTAACAACATAGCCGCCAATAAATTGAAAAAGTAATGGGATGCATATAAAAAATAGACAAATTTACTAAAAAATCGTGAAAAAAATAAAATCGCTATAACTTTTCACTTGTAAAAAATTTCAAGTTAAGTCAAATGTTTTCTAGAGTTCATTATATAAGTCATGGATGGTCAAAATTCCAATGCAATCGGTTCATTGAATCCGGAGATATAACAGCTCAAAGTTGGCTATCGGATAATTTTATCTTTTTTAAAAATCTTCATAACTTCGTGAAGAATTGTCCGATCTTTTTCAAATTTTGTTCACTGATACACAACTAGTTGAAGAACTTACAGTAAAAATTTGAGAATATTTGATGCACTTTTCGAAAAGTTACATCTAGTTGAACATTTTTTGGAAAGTGAAAATTTTGCCTGTCCCGATCATTTTGTCTATCCCCTGTATCTATCCAAATTTCCATCGCGAATGGAAAATAATAAACTTTGAACACGACAACAAAATTGGAATAATGGTGGATTGATCATGTTTACCATTTCCGAACAGCGTCGCGACGGCATGTTTGACAACTGCGCTGAGAGAGGTGTTTGCAAGAAAATTGAACGCTCGTGCGTGTTTACAAGCTGTGTGCCGGGAGTGTGTTGGTGTGTGTTGGCTAGCTTGAGAAATAAAACCGTTTCTATCCGCAGCACCTAGTTTATCACCACAACCGCACCAGCACACTTAACAGAATTCTCAATAAATGACTTGTTGAGTCATGGACTAAAGCTAGGGGCAAGACACTGTGCAATCCGGTGCAACTCTGAGCAATCCTGAGTAACTCTTTTTGTTCGAATCCATTCAGAAACGTCCCTACGAAGCGGAAAATCAGGCAAGACTGCTCGATTTTTCACTGGTATCAGGCAACACTTCGGAAAAACCAGAGTGATCCAGAGCAATCCAGAGGAATTCTGAGCAACACTTCGATAACAGAGTTACTCTCGCTGTATCTGTCTTGCCCCTAGGACTAAAGCACCTTGAATCTGAATTTTAGAAATTCGAAAACTAAACTCAATTTACGCATTGAGATACTAAGAACTATTTTATTAATGCGTAGTTTTTAGTCATTTGCATGCATAAATTTAATTTAGTTATCAAGTGAATGAAAAATAGTCATTTTATGACTTTCTCGTTTTCTGAGTGTGAATTGCACAGTGTCTACCCATCAATGAAAATCATCCAGCAAGCCCACCGTGCCCAGACAACCCTTCGGAAACACATCTTAAATCACGCAACGTTTTCGAATTCGAACACACGAGTTTCGAACTGTCATTTTCCATCGCGAGCCTTCAAAAAAACTTTTTTTTTTTCTCTCGCCTCTCGGCACAGAAAGTAGTGATAGTGGAAGTGCTGGTGGATGGGTTTTACGGCGGATCAATTACAAGGCCATTCGACCGGAGACTCTTTCTTGCAGCCGAAAAACAACTGTGACCACAATCGTCTAGGGGTTGATCAGCACTTTGCCTGAACCGCAGCGGACAGTGTTCTGTTACATAACCGTTCGCGTATTCTCCCGGCCAACCGGCCAATGTTTGTTTTGGCAACGGGAATCTGCATGCAGCAAGCTTGTTGAAGATCCGTCGTCGTCGTCCGTCGCATGACAAAGTACAAGGCCGCGCAGCAGCACGGATGAGGAAAAAATCAATGTTTTAGAAGCATTTTCGGTAAGTTGACAGTGTGCGAGGTGAAGGCACTTGATTTGATGATAGCTGCTGAATGGTTCAATCGGTGCGGTGTCCAAGCAACACATGTTCTAGACGATCCGCAGCACCGCGCCGCTATCAGTCAGAGCGAGTGCTCGTTTCGTAATCACTTCGAATATTGTTGTTTTCTCGCACCCATCTGTCACACAGTTTTCGGTCCGATGTTAATCTGTATCTTTGCGCTTTTCAGATAAAACATTGTCGTGCGAAAAAAAAAAAAACGAAAAGAGCTGAGATAAGCCAGTGTGCAAGTGATAAAAGGAACAGAAGATGGCCAGCACTGGAAGCACGGGATCGACCTTTCCCAAGTGGCAGCTGGCGGTTCTGATTGGAGCACCGGTGGCCCTCGGAATTGGCTATCTGTACTGGAAGAAATCGACCGAAGCGGAAGAGGGTTCGGGCGATAAGCTGACCAAGAAGAAACTGGGCGAGATTAAGGATAAAACCATATCGCTGGATGGGGATGAACGGTCACGGTCCCAGCAGGATGCACCGGCCAAAAAGAAGGCACCCACACCGCTGGAAGAAGCGCAAAAGCACAAGAACGAAGGGAATACGCATTTTCGGTGAGTTTGAGTTATTTTTTTTTTTTTCAATCACAGGGCTGGTAGCGAGACGGGCTTGGTGGTCTAGTGGCTACCGCCAGGGCCCTACATTTTCAATTTCAATTGAAATTTTCAGGTGAAGTTTGTAAACAATGTTTTCAATCGTCAATGGAAGCAAGGCGCCGTCGTCGTCGCCCAGTCCGACTGTCATCGTCACCGATGAACCGACGGTGCTGCGCCGTCGCAGATGCCGCTTTGTTTCGCACTCACAAGCTCACGCACGCTCGTTCGACATCAAATGAATTTCTCTGTTGTAACTCAATTAGTGAGTGTAACAACCGACAAATCTGTGTAATGTTGATGTATGCTATGCATATTTTACTGAAATAGTCTATTACCCATAAAATAAATTAAGCAAACAAACATTTTAAATAATTTGAAAATTTCAATTGAAGCCCAGTCGGTGTGAAAATGAGCCGCCGCCCGTCGTTGCGTCGAAGAAAGCGACAAAAAGAACGGATGAAGCGAAGCGCTTGGATGTTGTTGTGAATGTTCCCGTCGTCGGCGTCCGTCCGATGCTGATGGGCGCTCGCTTTCAGCGTCATGTTTTGGTTTCGACGATGTAGGCCCCTGGCTACCGCTTCTGATTTATATGCAGAAGGTCCTGGGTTCAATCCCTGGCCCGTCCCTTTGCTCCTACTTTGTATCTTTCTATATACTTTCTCGCTGCTCTCTACATATACAACTCATGTATATAAACATGTTCATAGCCGTCGCTAGAACAGAAACGGGTTGAAAAAGCCGTTTCCCTTCCTTCCAAACTTTCACAGCACAGTGTCACAATCCTATTAGAAAACGCCTACAAGTTATGCAATCAAGCGAACTGTGCCGCACATCTTCAAAATAATAAAAAAACACACAATTCTATCACCTTCCCCTGGTATCCACACACCAATGTGTGAACCTTCTGCCAACCAATTCCCACCAACACTCCAACATCCGCATGAATTTGTGCTGGCGCAGAGGTATATTCGGCCAGATGTGGATACAAACGATTGCAATCATCACTTCCTTACCCCTTCCCCACATTGACCTGCACCCTGACGTGGCAGGCGCCATTGTCGCCTAAAATAGAAGATCACCATCGCTCACACACTGAAGATGCCTGCTAGTCCCCGGCAGTTATCTCATTGGTCCTTGTGTGAGTGTAGCTGGTCTGGCGATACTGGAGTAGCATCCACGGGCGGTCAATCAAGCTCAAGCTCAAGCAAGTCAATCACAGGGCTGGTAGCGAGTTACTTGTTAATGACTTGGAGAAGTTTTTGTTTGGAGGAACTGTATTCATTACTAATTTAGTAAAAGAAAACATAGAACACTAAGTTATAAATCTAAGGAAGGAGAAGGAATGATATCAGTCTTTCCCGGACAAATCCACCTCTCAGGTGGTACATATATTATTTCGCCCATTACGTATTGCTCAAGTGCAGATTGCACATAGAGCAAAGATTTTGCCCAAACAGTGTAGTGTCTACCAAGTGAGTAAGATTGATGTAGCCGTAGCTCACTAGAACAGATAGAAGCAACTATGTACTTGACCTTCAGTGTAACATAGGATGCCGTCTGAAATACTTCGATCCAAATAATTAGATGGGGATTTCGTAGAAAATGTCCTATATGATTCCTTGACCTGATTTTAAGTTTGTACACAGACAGGCTATCGTATAAATAAACTACGAAATTATGTGAAAAATTACAAGCAATTGTAAAATCACTTGGAGCAAGGACGACTTTGTCCCATTTGACCAAAAGTCGTTGTTTCCACTGTGTTTTGATATTCGGTTCACAAGAGTTTCTTCTAGTAGACAGAGTGTAACCCGTATCGCCCTTTTGCCACCAAACAAGACATCTCATAAACTAATATTGGTTGAACAACGGTTATGTAAATCCATTTGATGTATGTACTTGGGTTTTAGACCTCAAGTTTTACCAGTTTACTTTACCTGATCAGTCACATCGATTTTAGTATTAAATAGACGCAAAGGTCGAACACCATGGCCAAGTTCGCAGGGGTTGACGGTATTAAAGTGAAGGAGTTTCATTTTGATTATTGTAATGTAGTGTTCTTTAGTGAAACATATCACCTTTTTAACACTTTAATGCGCCTCCAACGCGTTGCAACGTTGCTATGGTTCATCACGAACCGGCTGCTGCAGATGGAGTATGGTTGATCATATGCATCATACATGCTCGATAAACATGGAGGAACCGCCGGGGCTCATTAGAGTCTATTCCCAAGCAATAGTTCCAAGTCGGTTGGATTTGAGAAAGTTTTGATGATCGTTACAAATCCTAATAAAACTATTACATGTATGTTCCGTTTTTATCAACACGGTCTGCGATTTTCAGTTGACAAAAACGGAATAGTGATAAAAACGGAATAATTTTCTTTGACAAAATATTTTGCAACATTTTAATACGAATTGAAAGTTTTACTGTAGAACACATTCCAAAAGTAAAAATATGCAGTTTACTATGAAATTTAATTGTTTTTTGATATCTTTTAGTACATCTTGGTTGCACAGTTCAAATTACAGTTTTCTGACCGTTATGCCGACAAGTGGTTTTCACAACATTTTTAGAAATTTATCTTTGTTGAACGCAAGAATGACACATATTATAGTTCCAGTAATTGTAAAAGTTTTGTCTAGGATACTTTTAGGAAATCTCCAGGATTTTTTTCTAGGTTATCACTTGTAACTTCTCCATAATGTTGGATTCCCCAAGAAGTTCCTCCAGAATTTTTCTAGGCTACCGTGTACTACATGCCACTTGTTTATCCTTTGGAATAAGATAAGAATTTTAAGGAAAAGAGGTTCTGCTCCTTATGATTTCTTAAGAAATTCCTTCTCGGATCAAAATATCTCTGTTTAAATTTCTCCTGGAGTTTCTTTGAGGATTTCTTCAAATATCCTTTCAGTAATTAGAATTTATTAACCTTCCTTATGCATTATGTTGGGAACAGCTCGCTGACGTAGACATCTTGAAATTCATCCAAGTGTTGCTTTAGAGATTCATCAAGATTTTACTTTTGAAATAAAGGATTTTCGACGTTTCTTCAGAATTTCATACGGGAATTCTTCCAAGATTACTCTCTGAAATCCCCCCAGAAAATGTGTCTGATATTCAACATTTTTTTCTACAATTTCATCAGAAGTTCTTTTTGGATTCTCTAAAGAGTTTTTTATGATATTTTTCCCTAGAATGTCCTCCATTCAAAAATTGATTTGAAGGTTTCCTACAGGACTTTGTTTCGGTATTTATGCGCAGTAGAAACACCTACAGTCTACACTCACTAGAACTATTATTAAGAATACTTCCAAGAGATTTTCCAAGAGGATTCTCTATCTTTCATCTTTGTTATTTCCCCATGATTACCAGATGAACCAGCCTTGGGCAGAAAATCTTGTTAATAAAGATACTATAATAATAATTCTCCCCGATTTCTTACTGCGTCTCTCAGAACTTTAGTCTGGAATCTCCCAGAAGTTTAGTCTAGTAATCTTCCAGGAATTTTTTCCTCAAATCATCAAGAAGTTTCTTCAGAGAGTCCTCCTAATGTTCTGTTTTGAAATCTCCGGAGAGTTATTCCTGAGAATCCTCCAGAAGTTCATAATGGGAAACCTTGAGAAAGTTCTTTTAAGAAATCATCGAATTGTTCCTCAAGGAATACTCTCAGAATCGATAGGATTTCTTTAGGATTTTTTGAGAGTCCCTAGTTTCTTGTTCTTCTGAGAACCCGTCAGGAGTTGCTGGAAAAATCCCCAGACTGTTTTCCAGGATCCTAGACTCCTCTTTCCTGAAGAAACTCATATCTGAAATTGATTGATTGATTTGTCTACATTTAAGAGACTTTCAGCCCTTGGCTGGTTCGTCTCTTCTCAGGATATCTGTAAGACTCAAATCCTTATTCACCTAAAGAAGCTTTTGAATTATTTCCTGACGATTAATCAGAAGAAACCCATTAAGGAATCTGGAGGAATACAAGGTAGAATCGCTAGTAGGAATGACTAAAGAAAGCCAAGATTACATTTTGGAGCAATCGAAAGATGAAACCCCGGACAAAATTCTATAAGAATCTCCAGCTAGGCTAGTGAATGTAGCAGTTTCGGTAGGGAAAATTTGGACAGGGTATCAAGGATGATAAGAGAGATCTCTGGTAGAAATTTGAGCCCCGTCGGAAAGAAATAGCTACCAGGAGAGAAGAATTCAGCACATAGCGTAGCACATAGAAAATCGTGTAAAAAATCGCGTTAATTTATTTCACTTTAAAAAGTTTTGTAACATGATTGTTGAAAAATTCAGACAATGACAGGACAGTCAAAGATATACCCTACACTGTTTAAGTTCTCGAAAAACACTTGAAGAGGCAGGCCTAGTTCCAGTTCTTACGTAGATTTGTGAAGAAATAGAAGAAGAAGAAATGAGAAGAAGGATCTTCAGATGGAAGTCCTAGGAGAAAAGTCCAAATGGACTTCCTGGAGCAATCCCCGGAAAAGATACCAATTAAGGTGCCCTAACACAATAGGCATCATTCATTTCATCATATATATAATAGCCCTGTTTGTCTGTCCGGTGACTAGCCAACCAGACGCAGCACGCGGGGAAATTCTCACAAAAAAAAATAAATATTTGAAATTTCAATTCCTTTTTACTACCAGATGAAGAAAACAAATCCAGTGATAACCATAGACATCCAGACACAACATTTAATGAAAAAAAATCACAGACAACAGACGTTGAAAATTTGGATTTTTTTTTTCGATATTTGACACTTTCACTCTTTTTTACTATCAGATGCAGAAAACAAAACCAGTGACAACCTTAGACAACCAGACACAGCATTTGCTGAAAAAATCACAGACAACAGACGTTGAATTATTTTTTTTTTAATTTTTAACACTTCAATTCTTTTTTATTATCAGATGCAGAAAACAAAGCCAGTGCCAAGCATAGACAACCAGACAAAGCATACAAAGCATTTTATGAAAAAAATCACAGACAACAGACGTTGAAATTTTTGATTTTTTTTTTTCATTTTTGACACTTCGACTCTTTTTTATTATTAGAAGCAGAAAACAAATCCAGTGACAATCATAGACAACCAGACACAGCATTTAATAAAAAAAATCACAGACAACAGACGTTGAATTTTTTGATTTTTTTTTAAATATTTGACACTTCAATTCTTTTTTAATATCAGATGAAGAAAACAAATCCCTTAATAACATTAGACATCCAGACACAGCATTTAATGAAAAAAGTCATAGACAAAAGACGTTGAAAATTTTGATTTTTTTTTCAATACATATTTGACACTTTAACTCTTTTTTTCTATCAGGTGCAGAAAACAAAACCAGTGATAACCAAAGACATCCAGACACAGCATTTAATGAAAAAAATCATAGACAACAGACGTTGAAAATTTTGAATTGTTTTTTTTTAATATTTGACACTTTAACTCTTTTTTACTATCAGATGCAGAAAACAAAACCAGTGACAACCATAGACAACCAGACACAGCATTTTATGAAAAAATCACAGACAACAGACGTTGAAAATTTTGTTTTTTGTTTTCATTTTTGACACTTCAACTCTTTTTTTATTATCAGAAGCAGAAAACAAATCCAGTGATAACCATAGACAACCAGACACAGCATTTAATGAAAAAAATCACAGACAACAGATGTTGAAAATTTTGTTTTTTTTTCATATTTGACACCTCAATTATTTTTTACTATCAGATGCAGAAAACAAGTCCAGTGACAACCATAGACATCCAGACACAGCATTTAATGAAAAAAAAAAATCGTAGACAACAGACGTTGAAAATTTTGAATTCCTTTTCCAATACTTCACACTTTAACTCTTTTTTACTATCAGATGCAGAAAACAAAACCAGTAACAACCTTAGACAACCAGACACAGCATTTGATGAAAAAATCACAGACAACAGACGTTGAAATTTTGATTTGTTTTCAATATTTGACACTTCAACTCTTTTTTACTATCAGATGCAGAAAACGAATCCAGTGACAACCGTAGACAACCAGACACAGCATGTGGTGGAAAAAATCACAGGCAACAGACGTTGAAATTATTGATATTTTTTTAGATATTTGACATTTTAATTCTTTTTTACTATAAGGTGCAGAAAACAAATCCAGTGACAACCTTAGACAACTAGACACAGCATTTGATGAAAAAATCACAGACAACAGACGTTGATTTTTTTCTTTTTTTTTTAATATTCGACAATTCAATTCTTTTTTACTATCAAGTGCAGAAAACAAATCCAGTGACACCCATAGACAACCAGACGCAGCAGAATGCAGAAAAGAATCTGTCACTCTTAGACAATCGAATGCAGCAGTTGCTACAAACAACACAGATAGCCCTGTTTGTCTGTGCGGTGACTTCACCGAAGTTTTTCAGATGTAAATATAAGCTGCATTGAACTCACCGAATAAAAATTCTATTCTAAACGTAGAAAAATATAATGCTTTTCTTATTAAAAATATACAAGCGTGAATAACACATGAACCGTTTATATTGAAAAAAAAAATCACTTGATACGGGCGCCACTGCGTCCACAAATAAACTAGTATGAAATAAAAGAAAAGTTCGATTATGTTTTTTCCATATTTCCGGAAAAACAAGTCCGTCCTTTGATGATTTCATATGCACATCCCATTTCTTATTGATCTATCATGATTAGCTACTTATGTTACACTTGTAAAATGATTGAGCCATTTTACAAACCCGACAAAATTATTGATGATGATATTGATATTCACGTGTTACCTCCTGCTACCTCCTGTCAGATTTCCATTAATTAAATTGGCTCGGTTTAATTTTTCTATTGGACCATTGGTTTAATTTTTCTCATGTTCAAATAAGGAGTAAAATTATGCGTGAGAGAAATTAACGGGATTAACACAAAAGGCCGAATCACGAAAGGCCGAACCACGAAAGGCCGAATCACAAAAGGCCGAAACCAGTATAACTACCACAAAAGGCCGAAAGCACAAAAGGCCGAATCACGAAAGGCCGAAGGTAACGAAAGGCCGAATGTAATGAAAGGCCGAAGGTAACGAAAGGCCGAATGTAACAAAAGGCCGAACGTAACGAAAGGCCGAATTATGGAAAACGCATATTCACTCGGTTTCCGTTTAGTCAAATACTCTATTAATTTAAAGAATGTATGTATGTATGTATGTATGTACGTATGTATGTTATAACCTCAAATTGAATAGTTAAAAAATAACGCCCCACTCCAACGTAAAATGCACATAAATGAGAACTATGCGGCGTAGCCGCATGGAGGATTGAGGAACTGAGGCGGCAGAAGGCCGCCGAAGTATCCGGTATCTGATGCACCGTAATTGCGTCGACTCGAATCCAACGAAAACAGTACACTGAGAAAACTGATCTTAAGAAGGTCATAAGTTTGTCCTATGAAATTTCGACATAAGAAAAAGTTTTGATTCCCATAAGAAATTCTTATGATATCATTTCATAAGACATCTTATGAAAAATTTTTGCGCAATGTAAAACAAAATCGCAACCTGGAATCGAACCAGGGACGTCGAGATCGGAGAACGCGTGCTTTACTCACGCGCCCATCGACGCTTCGAAAGTTGCAATGGTTGGAGTGCAATAAAAAGTTTGGTTTATCGGGATTAACGTTTCATAAGATATCTTATGATTTTCATAAGAGCTTTCTTATGAGATTTTTCATAAGACCGCTGTAATGGATTTCTTAAGAAATTTTTGCCTCAGTGTAGTTCCAATAGTATGCTAGGTATAATGCGAACAGAAGCTGTTATCTTTTTTAAGTCCGACGAGCGTTAGCGAGTTCGGACAGCAAGCGTTTCCCTATATAGCAAACGTAGTTGTTCGGCCAGCTATTTCGCCTTTTTATCATTTATGTGCTGCTGTTATAAGCTTATTATGCCATGTTATGTATAATTATCACTATACATGTCACATTTGTAGACAACAGTTCAAACTTCCAAAAAGATTTGAGTATTTGAGATTTGAGAATTTATGTTGGACAATATGTATTTACTTAAATGTTTTTTTCTTGTTATATGGTAAAAGTAATGGAAAGGAAAGGGTTAAGTAATAAAATGGCTACTTTTGTAATTCGGCCTTTCGTTACTTTCGGCCTTCCGTTACATTCGGCCTTTCGTTACATTCGGCCTTTCGTTACCTTCGGCCTTTCGTTCCATTCGGCCTTTCGTGCTTCGGCCTTTTGTGATTCGGCCTTTCGTGATTCGGCCTTTCGTAGTAGTCCCAAATTAACACATGAATTTACACATCAATTTGAAATGTGTTGAAGGCTACTGTAACGTATACGTCTTCTATATCATTATTGGTGGTTGCTTCAAATTTATTCATGGACGCATTGCCTCAAGATAAATGTTAAACTATAAATAACTCGTGTTCGAGGGAACAAATTTGACAAAAACTTTAGTGTTGACAAAAACGGAATGAAATGTTGATGAAATCGGATAGTGACAAAAACGGATAGTGATAAAAACGAATAGTGACAAAAACGGAACATACCTGTATAGGATTTGTGACAGGTTTTGGAACCTTTTACAGCCAGCTGACTTCAAAATGTTGTTTGGGCTCTATTTCCCACGTTTCACGGTTGATTTTGATTAGTAATTTATTAATGTCATAGTCGCTTTTTCGAATCTTCGCAATGTTAGTTGGTCATATTTTCTTTAAATAAAGCAATAAAAATCGACCGAAGAATCAATAGTGGGAAGGAGATTTGCAGCACTTAATTGTGCTGTTAGATTCGAAGCTAACGTGCGAACACTTAAACGCATTGTTGGCGTCAATGCGTTCGACGTGACATTTTGGACAAAAACTGACTGCTTTTTATTAACTGAACAACGTTACTTGCGTATGACTAGGTTGACATTTCTAGGCTACGTTTGAGAACATTACATGGTTTATCTAGGTAGGACCGATGGGACAATTGAACGAATTTTGAATATTTTTCATTTTTTTTTTGTAGGGGGATTAAAACACATAATCAGGGTGGGTGGCCCGGTCGGGAAAACCGGGAAAAGCTCGGGAATTTATAATCACCGGGAAAAAGTCGAGAAAACCTCGGGAATTGTTGCTTGCCACCGGGAATTTCCAAAGTTCTAAAATTTGTAAGTCTCCAGAAGCAACTGTTGAACTTAATATCATAGTGGGTGAACTGGCATTAAAACAATTCTTGGAAATTAATATCTTGTCGCCGAGTCATGACAATTTAAGTTAATCATTGTGATGTTACCTAACATCACAATTTAAACAATTTCATATTCATATTCTAAAGAACATTCTGGTGGAAAGACTGGCTGAGACACATACACATATTTATACACTCCAAAAAATCTTCACGTCCCTATTACCTGAAAACATATGTGGTTTTCGTCCACCATACTTTTCATGTAAGAATGACATGATTCGAAGGTAAGGGAACTCACAACTGAGAGATATGTGGTTACCGGAAATTCATGTAAAACTTACATGGTTTGAACAGTAGCTTTGTTCTATTTTTTTATTCAATTTCTAATACTTTAAAAGAGAAATAACAAACACTGCACATAATTTAACTTTCATTTTATCCATTTTTATTCCAAATATGTATAATAATAAATTTGTGAAACAAAACTTTGACGGCAAAATAGGTTCAGCTCTTGGAAGAGTTTTATCAGGCACAACTCCAGTCCAGACCAGGTTTGTTCCTGAAAATACGCTATGTATTCGTAGTAGATATCTTATGAGACATCTAAAATCCAGCTAAGGATGATAATTTCACGCCTAAAAGCTTAAAACTTAACTATTTATTATAAAAAGCAAGTAAATTGCGACGTCACGATGGCAAAGATAAACAAATCGACGCCATGTTGGCCACTCACGATGCAAAATCACTCATTTTTTGCATACCTGATAATCAAGTCACTGTTACATGAAATTAATGTCAATCTGACGTGACCCCAGGTGAGTTTTACATGAATCATGTGAAAGAAGTCAAAAGAGTGAAAACGCAAGTCTACGTGATTTTTCACGTCAATTGGACGTGAAGACTTTTTAGCGTGTAGATTCATATGACACTTATGCATTTCAGGATGTACATGTTCCAGAAAATATCAAGCGTCCTTTAAGGACAGACTTGTTAGAATCCCAAAATGCCGCAATGGCCGACTTTGGCACCTACTCACGATTTCGAGTGCACAAATCTCTTCGTAAACAAAACCAGCGCACCTGATCTTCTTATTTGAAGCTTATTACAAGTGAGCAAGAACAGAATAATAAAATGCACTGTTGTTTGAAGCTTGCTTCATGAGATTTGTGCTTTTGAAGTTCTGGTGCACTTTTGGAGCGGGATTTCAAGACGTTTGTCCTTAAAAGTTTTATAAAACAACGAAAATATAACTTCTTTAAGAAAATATCCTTGTATAATCCCTAGGAGAATATCTGATATAGCCTTTGTCCTTTGAGCGAGAAGTCTTTGAGACATTTTGATAGTATGCTGATAAAGTTTTGAATGAATGAATTGCGCCAAGAAGAAATTCAAATTAAAAATTATGAAAATCTGGATAAGAATTCTGGTGAACACATTCTTACAATTTAAAAATAGTTAGTAAAAAACATTTGAAAGAATATTTTCATTTCATTTTCATTTTCATTTTGCAGCATTTGGTGGGGCAATGAGAGCGCAAGTCAGTCCAAAGCCGATGATAAGGAGGGGTAATGGCTGAATAGTCTTTGCTGACCACATAAACGCCATGGGATAGGAAAAGGGTATTTTGGTGTGGGATTAGGGTGTTGGTGCAGACTTGACGATATCAATGCTATTCAGATGCAAAATAACTTTAAGGCTCAATAGTGAATCGCATACCTTCCAAAACCAAAAAACAATAATCCACAAAATACCAAGCAAGTCATAGAAAGAAAAAGCGCCCGATTGTTTATTTTGTCAATTATAACAAACGGAAACTTCTACCCTCTCCGACTCGCCAGTCACCCCGGAAAAAATGTCCCTTCAGTCCTGGAAAATATATTATCCCCAATTAAGCCTTTAATCGAATTGTCCGCGTGGTCTTGTAGTACCCCTGCTAGGTAAGAATCAGTCATTGCCATACATATTAAATGCTAGACATGACCCCATGGATAGCATTTGCATATGTAAAAGCTTTGCTGATGTGACTTTCCTATTAGGCAATTCTCTCATCTCATGTTTGTCTTCAAAACCTTATCAAGCTTAGAAAATTGAAGTTGATAAACAATACATTACAAGGTTCGAATTCCCATAGAATGAGAACATTCATTCGCACTACAACACCATAGGAGATAATACCACATTGGCTGATTGCAGTACAAATGTGAAAAATCTCCCTTTTCCCCCTATCCGCAACCCGGGGACGCGTCCTGTTGGATTTCGAAAGCCTCGGAGAATATTACAAACCTTCAATGGCATTCCCATAAACTAACCCACATTGCCCATTCAGGGGTCTGACTGGGCCTATGACCCTCCCTCAGTTTGTAATATTCTCTCCAACTTGGAATTATATTTTCCCGGCACATAAATGACTTCGACAAATGTTCGATATACTATGCAGCGTCATGATCAGTATAACTATATCAGATGACTTGGAGATCTGATTCTTACAGAATTGTTTGCCATTGATTATACATTCAGCTATTCTAATCATTACTGCAAAGGCCATCGACCACAAGCCTGAAATCAAAGCTTCCTGGAAGATATAATCCAAGCCCAGGGAAAAAACATTTAAAAGAATATTTGAAGAGATTTTTTATATCTGATGAAATTCCTCAACTAACATTTATTGTGAATGTAAACGTCAACAAAGCGTCCTCAATACGGCTTGATGCTGAGTTACTGTGTTGTACATATGGACGGAAGCTTCTATGGAAGCCCTATACCAATGAATCTGGCGAACTTAATCCACTTGTACATGCTGTGCGATCAGCTTCTATGCCACCTAGTCATAGCTCTTTTCTCGGCTCCTATATAACCACTAACTGAATAACATCTTGAGAAGGCGCTTTTTCAGCCTTTTCGCAGTTGTTAAATAATAGTTTTACGGCATCTCCAAACTAAACGATTAAATATAATTAGGCTATGGATACCGCGACGCAATACATGTGGAACTGGAATTATCACTTTTAAAATTGAATAATTAAAGTACTTGCCGCTACTTGGAATCGAACTCCCGATCTCCGTATCCACTGGTCCCGATGATGTCCTCGCTGCCACACTGCTGTATACAAATAACATAGAAAATAACCCGTTTTGTTTTACTCCAGAGTCCAGACAAGGCTTCATAATTGTGCCACAAGAAACCTTACCCAACTTCATATTGCTGCAAAAGCTTGTGAAACGTCAAACGCAATAATGTTTTACGCAAAGTGCTGCTGGTTTGTGGATTTGTCAGTATAACGAATTGTACTGTATAGTAGCAGCTGTTTTGTTATTGGGGACTCCTATTCGATTTATTCAAGTTTTCACATCTACATCTTCCGGGAAATCTCCCGGAGTTGGAATAGAGTGGAGTAAAGGCAACCCCAGTGACAAGTGATAGATTTCTGAAAACCGAGTTTGGTAGGTATGATGCTTGTTTTGCAGTCGTGTATTAGCTTATGATTTATATTCGACTAGCTTCCCTTTTATTCAGCGTTGACTGCTTTTATTCGATGGTTACACAACAGAAAGCAAATGACTGAAGCTTATAGCGCTGAAAATGTTAGTTGGGTCGACAGGCTTAAGATTGAACCCAAGATCTCCTGCATACGATTCCGGTAGTCACTAGCCCAAAACATTCAGGTCTTCTCTGATGTTACTATTTCCAAAATAATATTAATATGCCTTATACATTTATTTCCAGGGATGGTAAATACGATCAAGCCATAAAGGAATACGACTTGGCCATTGAGAAGTGTCCAGTAACAGAGACCAACGATCTGTCTACCTTCTACCAGAACCGAGCAGCCGCCTATGAACATCTCCAAAGATGGACGGCCGTAATCGATGATTGTAGCAAAGCTCTCCAGTGCAATCCCAAATACCTGAAAGCTCTCAAACGAAGAGCTAAGGCTTACGAGCAGCAAAAGGAACTGGCGGCGTCCCTGGAGGACACCACGGCTGCCTGTATTCTCGAAGGGTTCCAAAACAAGCACACGCTAATTTTGGCCGATCGTGTCCTAAAGGAACTGGGAAAACAACACGCCCAGGAAGCTCTTAAGGAGAAACAAAACGTTCAACCGTCGAAATTCTTCGTTAAAAATTACTTTGCTTCGTTCTCGGACGATCCCATTAAGAAGCTGGTCATTGCCAGCACTGAACCAAAGGGTTTCGTCAAAGCAAAGCTTCTGTTGGATCAGGGACAATACGAGGGAATCGTTGCCGCATGCACCGAAGAAATCGAATCCAGCGAAGCCGAATCGGAATACAAAGTCGAAGCTCTGCTCTTGAGAGCCACGTTTTATATGCTAACTGCAAACTATCCGGAAGGAACCGCTGACCTGGAAGCGGTCATCGCATCGGAATTGGCCGACAAGAAAATTCGCTCAAATGCCCTGATAAAACGAGCATCTCTTGCCATGCAAACGCAACCCAACACACCAGAGGAATGCTTCCGATACTTCAGCATGGCCGAGGATCTGGATCCGAAGAACAGCGACATCTACCACCACCGTGGACAGGTTTACATTCTGATAGAACGTCTCGAAGACGCCATCGCTGATTTTGAAAAGGCATGTTCTCTTAATCCCAGCTCTGGAATCATTGAGATCCACCGGTGCTACGCCAGCTATAGGTTAGCTCTTACCAACAAAGACGAATACGCCCTCCGTAAGGTGATGGACGGTTTCCGAAACGCCATCGAACGGTTCCCGGATTGCGTCGAATGCTACAGCCTGATGGCCCAGGTGCTATCCGATCAGCAAGAGTTCTCGGAGGCCGACAACTTCTACAACAAAGCCATCAAAATCGAACCGGAAAATGCCCAGATTTTCGTCCACAAGGCACTTCTGCAGCTCCAGTGGAAGGCGGACATCGTGGCCGCCGTGGAACTGATCGAAAAGGCCATCCAGGTGGACGACAAATGCGAGTTTGCGTACGAAACCCTCGGAACCATCCAGGTCCAACGGGGAGAGCTGCAGGAAGCGATCAAGCTCTTCGACAGTGCCATCAAGCTGGCCAAGACGGAGATGGAGCTGATCCATTTGTACTCGCTCAAGGATGCGGCCATCGCGCAGGTTAACGTGACGAAAAATATGGGACTGGACATTAGGAACTTTGTCGGCATGGGGCAGCCGTCGTTCTAAAGTGAGTATGGAATTCTTTGCTTTTGCCGTTATCAAAATGTAATGAATACATTTACTTTTACAGAACATCACACCCCTCTAACGCAATGCTTTTATCTACCTTCACCAACCGAGTTGACTAAGCAGCTTGATTCCGCATAGCGCCAAAATTGTAAGTTAATTTTGTTCATCTTCTGGAAGATTGTTTGCCAGGAGAGCGCGTAATAGATTGTAACAATACATTGTGCTAAATTTCCTTATTTGTAGTTAGTATCTGTCTTTATTTTGCTAGAAAATAAATACTTGTTTCGAAGCAGCGACCTAAACAAATCCAACAATGGCAAGAACAGTAAATGCAGATTATTTGAAATTGTGGTAATTTTAAATCTTAAGCCGTACATACAAACGATTGTATGATAGATGCAATTGAATACAATAAGAAGTTATGTTTAAATTTGTTTTTCATTTTAATTTACATTTATGATGACCAAATTCCATCAATGATTTAACCCATTTACGCCCAGTGATCTATTCATAGATCAGTAACTTTTGCGATAATTGCGGAGAAATGAAGCATTTTGGAAGACTGGTGTCTTCAGCAAAGTTGTTGAGGAGATCAAAGACTCTCCGATAGTACAGAATTTAGTACGTATTCGCTCCAGTAGGTGGCGCTAGTGATCCTGAAACATTGTGCTTTGGTAGGTGTTTCGTCAACAGCCATTGCCAATATCGCCACGCTCGTATCTTGAGAATTCAACTACATAGAAAAATTGTGACTTCATCAAAGTTGATCAGGACATCAACAGCTATCCGACAGTGAACTAGTTGGTTGTAGGTTTGTCCGCTAGGTGGCGCAAGTGGGCTTTAAAACTTATAAATGTTTGTATCTGGAGAATCAGACTTCACAGAAAAATTTCAGAATTTCGTCTTTGACAAGGTCGATCAGGACATCATGAGCTATCCGATGCTGAACTAGTTGATTCTAGGCTTATCCACTAGGTGGCGCTAGCGAGTCATAGAAATTCATATCTTCTATTCTATCTATTGTCTTCAGCAAAGTTGATCAGGACATCAAGAGCTATGCGATAATGAACTGGTTGGTTCTAGGTTTATCCGTGGCGCAAGTGGGCTCTAAAAATTCTGAACTTCTCTATCTAGAGAATCAGACTACATAGTAGAAGAATTTCGTCTTCGGCAAAGTTGATCTGGGCATCAAGAGCTACCCGATAATACAGTAGTTGGTTGAAGATTTATCCGCTAGGTAGCGTTAGTGAGCCCTAAAAATTCTGAACTTTTGTATCTCGATAATCAGACTACATAGAAAAATTTCGTCTTCGGTAAGGTCGATCAGGACATCACTAGCTATCCGATAGTGAGCTAGTTGGTTAAAGATTTATCCGCTATGAGTTTTAGAAATTCTTAGCTGCTGAATCTCGAAAATCAGGTTTATCTTCTAGGTGACGCTAGTGAGCCCTCCAATTTCTGAACTTCTGTATCTCGAGAATTAGACTACATTGAAGAATTTCGTCGTCGAAAAAGTTGATCAGAGTACATCAAGGGCTTACGGATAGTGAACTAGTAGGTTCTGGGTTTATCCGGTAGGTGGCGCTAGTGAGCTCTGAAAATTCTGAATTTCTGTATCTCGAGAATCCGACTACATAGAAGAATTTTGACTTCGACACATGCTTCGACAAGGTCGATCAGGGCATCAAGAGCTATCTGATAGTGAACTAGTGTGATAATGGGTATTATCGGCAGGTTTGTTCTCTTCGTCATGGGGGGTTTTTGGCAGCCAAATTGCCTGAAACTTGGCCATATAATTCAGCCTAGTTAGGAAGGATTTGAGACCAACTCTGAGTGCAATAGGTTTCAAAAAAACCCCAAAGACGAAGAGAACAAAACGGCCGAGAATAGGTAATTTCCCCTAGTTGGTTGTAAATTTGTCCGCTAGGTGGCAAGTGGGCTCTAAAAATTCTCAACTAATATTGGTAAAGTAGTTTGTACGATAAAATAAAACTGCTTGGCTACGAATTGAAAACAACACCAGTTAGGTATCAAACAGCCGGCTTATTTCACATAAACTATTCATATAATTTATAGCTAAATATATAGCGCATTTAGTTCACCACTGGACTATCGCACTAGTTGTCACGAGTGCGAAAACGCTAATAAAAGTGCGCGATTGCATCAAATCAACTCGGTGTCTTCAGAGCACTTGTTCACCATAGATTGAAGAAATAGTGCGCCGAAGACATCAACCTGATTTGATGCAATCGCGCACTTTTATTTACGTTTTCGCACTTATGAAGTCGCAGTTCGCAGTCCAGTGGTGAACTAAATGCGGTATAATGTTGAACAAAATATGTTATAACTTTGAGCGTTCATTCCGCTTGATTGAAGTCATCTATGAGATAGTCTTGTCTTGTAATAAAAAATAAATAACTTTCGAATGCTCCAAAAATACGTTCAAAATTTAAGGTGACCCAGCTTGCCCCGCGGCCGTTTATATGGAGATTATATGGAATGTATCGCATAAGAAAAATGGCTAAAAACCATTTTATTTTTTATTTCCAATGAGAGTGAATAATTTTCAACCAATGCCCCAAACTTTTGTATATTCATACATGCTGGTCATCTAACAAAATTATTAACATAATCAAAACATGAGTAATGCGCCCGAAAATGGCACTGACCCATCTTGCCCCGCCCCACCCTACATCATCATATCTAAGAACTAGCACCACGATTGAAATGGTGGGTGGGTACACAGTTCGGAACTTCCGGATGATTTTTGAAGGAACTTCCGGGAGAACTTCCTATGAATATTCCTGGAGAAATTTTTGGAGGCACTCCTGGACGATTTCCTGGAGGAACTTTTGAAGAAACTTGTAGAGGAACTTCTGGAGGGATTTTCGGAGGAATTCCTGGAGAAATTCACGGAGCAGTTTCTCGAGGAATTCTCGGAGAAGTTCCAGAAGGATTTTTTGACGGAATACATTTACGAATTCTCGGAGGAATTCCCTGTTGGAATTCCTTGCGGAATTCCTATTCTGGCGTTTTGATAACATGATGGTCAGGGATCACAGCCGTCAAAACGTTCCACGCTTTACCAGGGCTTGCGACCTGTAGCCATGATGATTTCCGCTATGGGAAATCATGTTGTCTAGCGGTGTTGAAATCCTTGCGGAATTCCTGAAGAAATTCTTTATGGGAACATCAGGAGACATTCCTACCCAAGAAATAAAAGTAGCTGAATAACAGTTTCTTAAGCTAAAGTTTGCTGAATAGTGGTTTATTCCGTTCGTATACAACAAAAATGTTTGCTGGGTAGAGAAATTTCTGGAATGGAGGAATTCTCCACATTTATTACGTGTATGAATTTTCCTCCCATTATTTCGAGCATAAATCTGAAAACCCATCCAGCGTATTGGTCTGAGAATGCATTGTGAGTAAACAAACAACGAGTAACAATTCCAGATCAGCTTGCTTGATGGGTTTCCAGATTAGTGCAAATCTTCAGCAAAGTTATTAAGGATTTCTATCGCTGCCAGGAGATTAATCAACTAATCTCACATTTTACCGCCACGTGGCGCTAGTGTACATAGATACTTTCGATCTGATAGACAGAGTACGATCTTCGGCGAAGATATTCAGAATAACGATCAACGAATAACTTATCATTTTTCGGCTTTCAGTAACAGAAAAGCGTGTGCTGTACGCGCCGGAATTAAAATCAAACCTTATATCAGTGAAAAAATTGGCATTCATAGAAGTTGTTATTCCAAGCTAGTTTATTCAACATACTTAAAATTTTCATTTTATAATTATTGCTTAACCAGCAATATTAGTTTATTTGGACATCTCGTCCGGTTCATAGCTGGGGCTTCCAGAATGACTCCAACTCGACGCAAGAAGCGTTTCCGCGCTGATTTCAACCTTTTTCAAACGTTTCCAATAGTCACGAGCCCTGTTCAAATAGGCAAGCCGTTCCAGAAAAGCTTCGTATCCGTAGTCATCCTCTGTGAACGGTAGTGCTCCAAGCTCTCCGTCTTCTTCCGAACAGTACGGATCTTTGAGCCAAGTTCGGTCCACCGGTTTTTGCATTTCCAGGCGCTTCGTTCGACGATGGTGCTCCGGCAGTTCCGAAAACGAGTTACTGTAGATGCAAAAATCAATTTAAGGTTATACCTGCAAGGTTCACGTTAACCTACCTGGAAAATGCATAGTTCAAAGCTTGTGCCACCAAATACTTAGTCGTTTCGTTCCGTAGAATGTCGTGAATTCGTTCGTCCGCATCGAAACTGTTCAACTGAGCCAGCAAGCTCGGTCGAATCAGACCAAACCGTACCAGGTGCATTACGTCACTTACGGAGTCTTGTCTGTTATCCCAATCTTCCCGAAGCCAAACACACGCCGCATAGAATACGTCCGTTTCGGAAAACACCCCGATATAGCTGGACTTTAGCAGCATGCTCAGGTCATCCAATGGCATTTGGGTGAATTCACTGGTAGCAACCAGAGGCAGAAAGAATGCGCAAATCCTTTTCAGTAGCATATTCTTGAGAATTGCTTGCTGATGCCGTGCCGCTTCGATGTACAACAGAAATGCTCGGTCTTCCATCAACGCTTCGGTGCTGTCCATGCTGATCCAGCACTGATCGGTAAGATGCTTAATTCTTAGATACTCAGCCGCGACAAAAACCTCCACGAAGTGCTCCCGCTGGATGTCCGCCTTCGACGAGAGCATCCAGTCGTAGATTATCTGGAACGCTTGCGGCGAAACCTTTTCCTCCGGCAGCTGTACCACCCGTTCGTTGTCCAGCTCGTCGAACATCTCCGAGTAGCAACGGAGCAGCAACGCGTGACACTCGAAAATGGTGTCGCCTATCCGGATCTGGATATCCGGTTTGCGGAAGTTTTTCAACCGCTGATCTATGAGGCCGAGGTGGTTGATCTTCTCGTCGAACTCGATCTCGTCCCAGTGTTCCGTGTGGTTCGGATCGTAACCCAGTTGGAGCAGGGATGGAACTTCCTTCCGGTCGGACATTTCGTTTTTGGGTTTTCGATCAAGGAGCGATGAGAGTGACAGTCGGGCAGGTGGCTGATAGCGTAGATTGCTGTGATTAATCAGCCAAGCGTCCATTTATAGGACAGTGCGACAGTGCTGGGATACCTAGGGACAGTGGACAGCACTTTTAAAGAGAATCACACAATATTTCAGCATACTGTCTTCGGAGATGTTGTTCAGAAGATCTATACAGGTATGTTCCGTTTTTATCAACACGGTCCGCGATTTTCAGTTGACAAAAACGGAATAGTGATAAAAACAGAATAATTTTCTTTGACAAAATATTTTGCAACATTTTTATATAAATTGGAAGATTTACTGTAGAACACATTTTATAAGTAAAAATATGCAATTGATTATGAAATTTAATTGTTTTTTATATCTTTTAGCACATCTTGGTTGCACAGTTCAAATTACAGTTTTCTGACTGTGACGTCGACAAGAGGTTTTTACCACATTTGTGACCACAGGTTTGAAAATTTATTTTCGTTGAACGCAAGAATGGCACATATTACAGTTCCAGTATCTGGATTGACGTTTTAAATTATGACATACTTCCAGGAATGATTCATCTTCAAGAACGTAATTTCGATATCCTAACAAAAAAGGATATGTTTACTTCTTTCCGGAACGCATTTCTCTACGATTTTCATCTTAACAGATTCCTATGAAAGTTTCAACTAGGATACTACTTGATACTTGATGGGCTACAACTCGTAGCGGTGAGTCTACGCCGAATGAAGCATTCGCCTCCACTGGTCTCGGCCCTGGGCCAATCGCTTCCAGTCATCCTTAACGTTCAGAGCCCTTAGATCCTCCTCAACTGCAAAAAGCCACCGTGTGCGCGGCCTACCACGAAGCCGACGACCCCTACCTGGTTCTCTGCTGAATATGGTTTTAGCTTGTCGTTCCTGCGGCATACGAGCTACGTGCCCAGCCCACCGCAGCCTACCGTGTTTTATTCGCTTCTCTAGGATGTTTTCAGAAAATCTTCAGGAATTTTTCTAAGCAATCACTTGTATTTTCTCCAGAATATTGGATCCTCCAAGAAGTTCCTCTAGAATTCTTGTAGGTTACCTTGTACCGTGTCGCTCGTTTATCTTTTGGAATTCGATAGGGGGTCGTCCATAAACGACGTAGCATTTTTTAGACGATTTTTTATACTCCTCCCCCTTGCCATACCTTTAACATGGTTCATAGCATAATCAGAAACTCCCCCGCTCTTCTAAAATGCTACGTCATTCATGGACGGACCCTAAGATTTTTTAGAGAAAAGAGGTTCTGCCTCTTATAATTTCTTCAGAAATTTCTTCTTGGATCAACCTACATGTCTCTTTTTTAATTTTACCTGGAGTTTCTTTGGGGATCCCACCAGGAATTGGAATTTTTTAACCATACTTATGCATTATGCTGGGAACCGCTCGCTGACGTTGTGTACGGTTTGGAGCTGGAATGGCCCCAATGCATAAGGTGGGCTAAGAAAATCATTCTGGGATTTAGTCCTTGTTCATCAATTCATCCAATAATTGCTTTGGAGATTCACCAAGATTATACTTTTGAAATATAGGAGTTTCTCCGTTTCTTCAAAATTTCCTACGGGATTTCTTCTAAGACTGCTTTCTGAAATCCCTCCAGGAATTTTTTTAACGATATTTCTCCAGGGGTTCTTTCTGGGATTCCTTCAACAGTTTTTCTAGAATTTCATCAGAAGTTCTTTCTTGGATTCTTTAAAGATTTTCTTATGATATTTTTTTTATTTTGTTTTGGTATTTTTGCGCAGTAGAAACATCTACACCTACTGGAACTTTCAGAGTTTTTCCAATACGATTTTATCTTTCATCTATGTTATTTCCTCATGATTACTTTAGATGAATTAGCCTTGGGCTGAAAATCTAGTTAATAAAAATAATATTACAATTATAATAATTCCCGATTTATTTTTACTACGTTTCTGGGAATCTCCCAGAAGTTCAGTTTAGTAATCTTCTAGGAGTTCTTTCCTAAAATCCTCCAGAAGTTTCTTCAGGGATGATGTTCTGTATAGATATCTCCGGGGACTTATTTCTGAGGATCCTTTAGAAGTTCCTTGTGGGAATCCTTGAGAAATTCCTTCTAGGAATCCTGTATAAGTTCTTTCAAGAAATTATTCAATTGTTCCTCGAGTGATACTTTCAGAATTAATGGGATTTCTGTAGGATTTTTTGGGAATCTTTTGTTTCTTCTTGGGGCACTGGAGTTGCTGGAGAAATCCCCAGATCGTTTTCCAAGATCCTAGACTCCTCCTTCTTTAAGAAACTTATTTCTGAAAGATTTAACTCCTAATTTACCTAAAGGAACTTCTGAATCATTTCCTGACAATTTCTCAGAAGAAATCCATTAGGGATTTTAAGGAATAAAAGAATCGCTAGTAGGAATCACTGAAGAAAATCAAGATTGCATTTTTGGAGCAAACGAAAGATGAAATCTCGGATAAAATTCTATAAGAATCTCCTGTTAGGCTAGTGAATATAGCTGTTTCGGTCTGAACAATTTCGACAGGGTGTCGAGGATGACAAGAAAGATCTCTGGTAGAAGTTTGAACCCCGTCGGAAAGAAATAGCGACCAGGAGAGAAGAATTCAGCACATCGCATAATTTCAAGAAAACGTGTACAAAATCACGTGAAATTTATTTCACTTAAAAAAGTCTTGTTTAAAAGATTGTAGTGTAAAAATTCAAGCAAGGACAGGCAAAGAAAGCCCTAAAGTGTTTAAGTTCTTGAAGAACACTTGAAGTGGCAGGCTAAGTTCCAGTTGGTACGTAGTGCCGTAAAGAAGAAGAAGAATAATAAGAAGAAGAAAGGAGAAGAAGGATCTTCAGAATGAAGTTCTTGGGGGAATAACACAATTAGGCTAATGAAATAAAGAAAAGGTTCGATTATTATCCATGGTGATTTTTTCCTATTGCCGGATAATCGGATCCGTCCTTTGATGGTTTTATATGCACATCCCATCTATTATTGATCTATCATGATTAGCAACTTTTGTTACACTTGGAAAATGATTGAGCCATTTAACAAAACGACAAAATTGATGATGATGATGATGTTGATATTCACGTGTTGATCTTACCTCCTGTCAGATTTTCATTAATTGAATTGGCTCGGTTTAACTTTTCCATATCCCTATTTGTTTAATTTTTTTCATTTTCAAATAAGAAGTAAAATAATGCTTGAGAGAAAGCATGAATTTACATTATTAATAGTTGAATTTGAAATGTGTTGAAAGCTACTGTGGCGTATACGTCTTCTATGTCATCATTTGTAGTTGTTTCAAATTAATTCGTGGATGCATTGCCTCAAGATTAATGTTAAGCTATAAATATCTCGTGTTCGAGGGAACAAATTTGCCAAAAATTTTAGTGTTGACAAAAAACGGAATGAAATGTTGACGAAATCGGATAGTGATAAAAACGGAACATACCTGTACTTCGTAGGTACATGGTGACCAAATAATTTCAGAATTGGCTCACCAGGTGGCGCAAGACTCAATATGGTACATAGTGGTTTTTGAGTGTAATCTTATAAGTGAAGTAATTTTATTTTTCTGATATGGTTTAAAATTAGAAGTTGGTGTCTTCGGTGGAGTTGTTCATACGGATTAGCTTGAGCTTGATTGACGGACCGTAGATACTAGGTACTTCAGTATCACACAAGGAACTAATGAGATATCTGTCGGGGAATAGCA